>NC_057804.1:203621155-203921155 GCF_018294505.1 Triticum aestivum | reverse complement strand
CCTTCGGAGTCAGTGAGTTTCATGATCTCAGGGTTATAGGATCAGATACTTGACATGTAGAAAATGATAGCAATAAACATGATACGATCATATGCTACGTTCATAGTTTGGGTCTGTCCATCACATCATTCTCCTAATGATGTGATCCCATTATCAAATGACAATTCATGTGTATGACTAGTAAACCATAGCCATCTTTGATCAACGAGCTAGTCCTATAGAGGCTCACTAGGGACATGTTGTTGTCTATGTATCCACACATGTATTTGAGTTTCCAATCAATACAATTATAACATGGACAATAAATGATTATCATGAACAAGGGAATATAATAATAACCACTTTATTATTACCTCTAGGGCATATTTACAACATGGCTTGCGTACCTATGACAGGATACCACCATCATTTTGCACAGCATCTACAACAGTGCAGCCGTTCCCCAAGACCCCTTCTCCACCATTGGGATCGACCTTGTAGACTGGCTAGGCTTGAATACGTATGATGATGCCACCATGAGATTAAAGAAGATAGAAATTGCAGACCCGCCGATAAAGCACCGTGGCTACGACGATTACTATCTCATCGTGGTGTTTGACATAACGATTGCCATCAATACAAATGGCCCTAATGGCATAGGCTAGCTCATGTTGGCCACGACAGATTTGTACTCCTACACAGTCAACGATGTTGTGTGCCATGTAGGCCGCACCTTCACGGTGACAAGCCAGGAGACTTGTTTCATCTTGGTGCCATCCTACGGTATGGGAGATAACAAACAGAATGCACATACCATCATTTCCATCCCTAAAGATACTCCATTATTTTGCAGGGACCAAACATTCCCTGATCCTGGATGTTCATTTGCATCCGTGATTCGGTCTAACCTGGAACTCTGTAGCTAACTTTGGAAAATTGGGATCAACTATCTTAGCAGTCATTACCCAAGGTACTATTGATGTGCAACAAGGTGACACGACATACCACGATCAGACTGTCACCATCTACCCAGGTATTCCATTCTCTCATTGGCGTGTGTTAGAGTAGTAGTACTTGTTAGTTCGTTTCTTTTCTTGATTGGGACATGTTTAGTACTAGTACAATTTAGTATTAGATATTTTAACCCTCTGGCATTCTCCTTCATTTTACTAGTAGTACTGCTACTACTTGGATCCATAGTAGTACTACTACTATGTTGCAGGGATCATCAGGAGTACTACTTTTTACCTAGGATGACGCGTATAGCAAGGCTCTTGAAAACTTGAATCCACTAGCTCCCACCATTTTTTGTTTTTCCATGTCTTACTATCTCCTCCATGTAGCCAAGAATGGCTATATACAATAAGTCGGTTATTGTACTTCCTCTAACTAGAGTAGTACTACTTCCGTCCTGGTTTATAGGTCCTCTTGTTATTTTGTGTCAAATTTTACCAAAGATTTAACTAACAAAACATCAATGCATGTCACCAAAAATTATATCATTGGATTTGTCTTTGAACATAGTTTCCAATGATATTATTTTTTATGACATGAATTAACATTTTCTTAGTTAATTCTTTGGTCAAAAATTGGCACAAAATACGATGGGGACCAATATATCAGGACAGAGGTAGTATTATAGTAGTACTACTTGCTGCATGATACGTCTCCAATGTATCTACTTTTCCAAACACTTTTGCCCTTGTTTTGGACTCTAATTTGCATGATTTGAATGAAACTAACCCGGACTGACGCTGTTTTCAGCAGAACCGCCATGGTGTTGTTTATTGTGCAGAAAACAAAAGTTCTCAGAATGACCTAAAAATCCACGGAGATAACTTTTGGAAAATATAAAAAACACTGGTGAAAGAATCAAGGCCAGGGGCCCACACCCTGTCCACGAGGGTGGGGGGCGCGCCCTCCCCCCTGGGCGCGCCCCCTGTCTCATGGGCCCCCTGATGCTCCACCGACCTCAACTCCTACTCCATATATTCCGTTTCAAAGAGGAAAAATCAGAGAGAAAGTTTCATCATGTTTTACGATACGGAGCCGCTTCCAAGCCCTAATCTCTCTCGGGAGGGCCGATCTGGAGTCCATTTGGGGCTCCGGAGAGGGGGATTCGTCGCCGTCGTCATCATCAACCATCCTCCATCACCAATTTAATGATGCTCACCGCCGTGCGTGAGTAATTCCATCGTAGGCTTGCTGGACGATGATGGGTTGGATGAGATTTACCATGTAATCAAGTTAGTTTTGTTAGGGTTTGATCCCTAGTACCCACTATGTTCTAAGATTGATGTTGCTATGACTTTGCTATGCTTAATGTTTGTCACTAGGACCCGAGTGCCATGATTTTAGATGTGAACCTATTATGTTTTCATGAATATATGTAAGTTCTTGATCCTATCTTGCAAGACTATAGTCACCTATTATGTGTTATGATCCGACAACCCCGAAGTGACAATAATCTGGATACTTCTCGGTGATGACCATAGTTTGAGGAGTTCATGTATTCACTATGTGCTAATGCTTTGTTATGGTTCTGTATTAAAAGGAGGCCTTAATATCCCTTAGTTTCCACTAGGATCCCGCTGCCACGGGAGGGTAGGACAAAAGATGTCATGCAAGTTCTTTTCCATAAGCACGTATGACTATATTCGGAGTAGATGCCTACATTACATTGATGAACTGGAGCTAGTTCTGTGTCACCCTATGTTATAGCTATTACATGAGGAATCGCATCCGACATAATTATCCATCACTGATCCAATGCCTATGAGCTTTTCACATATTGTGCTTCGCTTATTTACTTTTCCTTTGCTACTGTTACAATTACTACAAAACTGCTATCTTTACTTTTGCCATTGTTACCATTACTATCATACTACTTGCTACTAAATACTTTGCTGCAGATACTAAGGTATCCAGGTGTGGTTGAATTGACAACTCAACTGCTAATATTTGAGAATATTCTTTGGCTCCCCTTATGTTGAATCAATAAATTTGGGTTGAATACTTTACCCTCGAAAGCTGTTGCGATCCCCTACACTCGTGGGTTATCAAGACTAATTTCTGGCGCCATTGCCGGGGAGCATAGCTCTATTCTTTGAGTCACTTGGGATTTATATCTGTTGATCACTATGAGGAACTTGAAAGACGAAAGAACAAAGATTTTTCCCTCAACTACGAGGGGAGGTAAGGAACTGCCATCTAGCTCTGCACTAGATTCTCCTTCTGTTTCGAGTAATCTTGCGACACGTAAACCTGCTACTGCTATGAATTCTGATATGTCACTTGTTATTGATGATGCCACTTCTACTATGCATGATACTTATGATGAAACTACTTCTGTGCGTGATACTACTTTGCCATTAGGTGAATTTCTTGATGAACAACTTGCTAGGGTTAGAGAGAATGAAATTATTGAAGATACTATTATTGATGATAGTGATGATGAAAGTTCTCCCCCGATTATGAATTACATGTTGTTCCTGAGGGTTATGTTATGGATGAGGAAGCTGCTAGAGCTATTTTTTCTTGCAAAGATAGATATGGAAGCAGCAATCTCTTAATGCTAGAACGAAACCTGACCCCGCTTTTGCTACTTCACCTATCTGTGTTACTAATAAGGAATATGAATTCTCTGTTGATCCTGAAATAATTACTTTGGTTGAATCTGACCCTTTTATGGCTATGAAATTGAGACTGTTGTGGCACATCTTACCAAGTTAAATGATATAGCCACCCTGTTTACTAATGATGAGAAGTCTCACTATTATTATATCCTTAAGATATTTCCGTTCTCATTAAAGGGTGATGCTAAAACTTGGTTTAACTCTCTTGATCCTGGTTGTGAGCGTAGTCCACAGGATATAATTTATTACTTCTCTGCTAAATATTTCCCTGCTCATAAGAAACAAGCTGCCTTGCGGGAAATATATAATTTTGTGCAAATCAAAGAAGAGAGACTCCCACAAGCTTGGGGGAGGCTTCTCCGATTACTTAATGCTGTGCTTGATCATCCTCTGAAGAAAAATGAAATACTTGATATCTTTTATAATGGACTAACCGATGCTTCCAAGGACTATTTGGATAGTTGTGCTGGTTGTGTTTTCAGGGAAAGAACGGTCGACCAAGCTGAATAATATGTTGACTAATGAAAATAATTGGACTCTTATTGAGTTAATTCCTGAGCCAATTGAGCCAACTCCTGAGCCTATTCCTAAACCTACTCCGAAAAAGAGGGGTGTTCTATTTCTCAGTCCTGAAGATATGCAAGAGGCAAAGAAATCAATGAAAGAAAAAGGTATTAAAGCTGAAGATGTTAAGAATTTACCACCTATTGAAGAAATACATGGTCTTAATATACCGCCTGTTGAAGAAATACATTATCTTGATAACCAGACACAGGTAGTAAAGGTAAATTCTCTCTATAGATATGATAAAGTTGAAATCCCGTCTACTAAATTTCATAGCCCATGCTTAAATGAATTTGATGACTTCATGGCTAGACAAGAAAGTTTTAATGCTTTTATTGGTAGAGAATTAAAGAATAGTGCTTTTGAAATAGGACGCTCGAGTGATTATATGGCTAGAGTTAAAGGTGAACTTAAACTCATTAGCAAATGTGCTTCTATGGTTACCACTCAAGCTGAGCAAGTACTTAAAGCTCAAAGTGATTTGCTCGATGAATTAAATAATAAACATGACTTTGCTATTAGAGTGACTACTAGAACTGGTAGAATGACTTAGGAACCTCTGTATCCTTAAGGCCACCCTAAGAGAATCGAGCAGGATTCTCAGAGAAATAATTTAGAGGCACCTAGTTCTTCTAAAAAGAAGAAAAAGAAAAACGATAGGACTTTGCATGCTTCTAGTGAACCTTTTGTAGACACACCTGAGAATCCCAATGATATTTCTATTTCTGATGCTGAAACACAATCAGGTGATGAACATGAACCTAGTGATAATGTTAATGATAATGTTCATGTTGATGCTCGACCTAGCAATAATAATGAAGTAGAGGTTGAACCTGCTGTTGATCTTGATAACCCACAATCAAAGAATCAACGTTATGATAAGAGAGATTTTGTTGTTAGGAAGCACGGTAAAGAAAGAGAACCATGGGTTCAGAAACCCATGCCCTTTCCTCCCAAACCATCCAAGACAAAAGATGATGAGGATTTTGAGCGCTTTGCTGAAATGATTAGACCTATCTTCTTACATATGCGCTTAACTGATATGCTTAAAGTAAATCCTTATGATAAGTACATGAAGGATATCATTACAAATAAAAGAAAGATACCAGAAGCTGAAATTTCCACCATGCTTGCTAATTATACTTTTAAGGGTGGAATACCAAAGAAACTTGGAGATCCAGGGGTACCAACTATACCATGCTCCATTAAAAGAAACTATGTTAAAACCTCTTTATGTGATCTTGGAGCCGGTGTTAGTGTTATGACTCTCTCTTTATATCGTAGACTTGAATTGAATAAGTTGACACCTACTGAAATATCTTTGCAAATGCCTAATAAATCAACTGCTATACCTGTCGGTATTTGTGAGGATGTGCCTGTTGTGGTTGCAAATGTCACTATCTTAACGGACTTTGTTATTCTTGATATTCCCGAGGACGATAGTATGTCGATTATCCTTGGTAGACCCTTTTTGAATACCACAAGGGCTGTTATTGATTGCAACAAAGGCAATGTCACTTTTCATGTTAATGGTAATGCACATACGGTACACTTTCTGAGGAAACAATCTCAAGTTCATAGCATCAATTCTATTAGAAAAGTTCCAACGATCATTATTGCAGGTTTTGAATTTCCTCTTCCTACTGTCAAGAAAAACTATGATATTCTTATTGTTGGGGATGTTCATATCCCCGTTGAGGTAACCTAGTGTTATTCGAAATTTCTCCGGTTCCATGTTATTCGGAATGAGTTTGTTAACAAGACTTGATCAACCTTGTTAGTGGATTCATTTTGATGATCATGAGATGGATGAAACTAGAAGGCACAACCTTCTGTACCCTCTTTTTACTTTCTGTTATTTAGAATAAATAAAGCAAAAATAGTATTATCTGTCTATTGTCTAAATTATCCGTGGAATAAAAAAATATCCCAAATATAGAAGTGCTCCAAATGCCCTGCAAATTTAGTATGATTTTTTATGGAATATTTGAGGATTTTAGGCACTGAAAACACTACAGGGGGGCAAGCACATGGCCACGAGTGTAGAGGGCGCGCCCCCTGTCTCGTGGGCCCATGGTGGCTCCCCTCCACTTATTCCTGCACCCACACACTCCATCTTCCTGCCAAAAAAATTCCCATCCAGCTCAAGCACGAGTTCTAGCTCGTTTTGCTGCGATTTTCGATCTCCTTGCTCAAAGCTCCATTCACAAAACTGCTTTGGGAGATTGTTGCTTGGTATGTGACTCCTCCATTGATCCAATTAGTTTTTGTTCTAGTGCTTTATTCATTCCAAAATTTTACTGCATAGGTGACCCTGTTCTTGAGCTTGCATGTCAAATTTATGAGGTCCCAAGTAATTCTAATGCATGATATAGGCTCTAGGCACTTGTAGGAGTAGTTGCTACCAATCTTGTTTAGTTTTATTCACTTTTATTTTGAAGTTACTAAAAATTTCAGAAATTTTCAAAAAAAATATGTCTAGGAGAATGTACCAAGGTGGTTCCTCAACAAAGAGAGGACCTAGGCGTGCTATGCGTCAGCAAGACGATGAACCACCAAGGGATGCCGAAGTGCGAGCTTGTGAGTGGCCATCAGACGAGTTTATGGTCAATGCAGGCATCAAGGAAGAATTTGACGCATATATGCATAATGCCGATCTTGAGGACTTCTTACAAGATAAGTGTCCTCAGTACTATCAATTGACTGATTCATTCGTAAGAAGGTTTAAATATAAATCTTCACGTAATTCTCAAAGTGTCCTGTTTGATATTTATGATAAATCTTACACCATGGACTTAGAAGATTTTACAGCTGCTTGGAAACTCCCGCAGTGGGGCAATGTTCATGAACCCCACATATCTGAATATAAAGACTTTCTTGCTAGTATTACTGTGGGAGAATCTAAGGATATAGCACAAGCTACCATAGGGAGCATACATTTTCCTGCTATACATTATTTTGCTCTCTTCATTGGTAATTGCATTAACAGTAAAGATGAAGCATGTCACATGTGTGTCCCTGATCTTTGTGTCCTCAAGAGTGCTGTGTTAGGTAATAAAGATTACAACTTGGGGGCAATAGTTGCACGTAGGTTGCATAATAATGGTATGTCTGGAGATTTATTTGGAGGGATTTATGCGACCTGTGTTGCTAATTATCTTGGTATAACCCCACGAGAGGAGGATATGGAGTTGATTCCTGCTTATTTAGATTATGACGTGATGGTCAAACATCGTTTTCTTTTGGGGAATGAACAATTCCTCTAGTATCGACTAATCTTTGACATATGTAGCTCTGTCCATGTTACTCTCCCTGCTCCTTCCCTTTTTGATTACCACGCAAAACGAAGATATGTTGTTACCAGGGAGGAGGCAGCTGAACACGGGAGGAGAGCGGAGGCGGCTCACCAACATGCCGCAGCTCAGGAGGCATTTGCTGCTGCATCTCAGTATGACCCCAGTTACAACTTCGGATACTAGCCAGGCTATCCTTGGCAATAGACCAACTTAGGCCAAAAGCCTAAGCTTGGGGGAGTACGTATTTCTCACCGACTTCACATTCATGTTCACACACTATTCTAGTTGTCAGTGCTCATACTCTTTCATTATATTATCCATGCTAGTTTAACTTCTTTTTCTAGCTTTCTTCTTGTGTGTTCGATAAATCTTAAGAAAATCAAAAAAATTAGTTAGTTTACTTTCCATGCCTGTAGTAGTAATTAAAATGAAAACCCAAAAAGATTTCTCGTTCTTCTTTTACTTGTTGGGAGCTTTCCCGTGTAAATAGTTTTATTTCTTTTCTTTCCTTTGGGGGTCGAGAGTAGAAGACCATATTAAAAATGTTTAGTGGCTCTCATATGCATGATTGTTTATTTAACTAAGAGCCCATATTACTTTGTCTTCTCTCTCGAGTTGAATGCTTGCAGATTCCAACTTAGTCCAATGCACGTGCACTATTGTTATTATACACACCGTTCGGTCATGCAAGTGAAAGGCAATAATGACGATATATGATGGACTGATTGAGATGAGAGAAGCTGGTATGAACTCGACCTCTTTTGTTTTTGTAAATATGATGAGTTCATCGTTCTTTATTCAGCCTATTATGAAGTAAACATATTTGCATTGACATTTAGAGATTATAGTTGCTTGTGCCATGCTTAATTGGCTATGAGTTATAATGGTTTGCCTTGCGTGCCAACATGCTATTAAAATGATTATGACGTGGTATGATGGGATGGTATCCTCCTTTGAATGAATTGAGTGACTCGACTTGGCACATGTTCACGCATGTAGTTGAAACAAATCAACATAGCCTTCACGATATTTATGTTCATGGTGGATTATATCCTACTCATGCTTGTACTTGGTGTAAATTAAATTTAATGCATGTTCATGACTGTTGTCGCTCTCTCAGTTGGTCGCTTCCCAGTCTTTTGCCAGCCTTCACTTGTACTAAGCGGGAATACTGCTTGTGCATCCAAACTCCATAAACCCCAAAGTTGTTCCATACGAGTCCACCATACCTTCCTATATGCGGTATCTACCAACCGTTCCAAGTAAATTTGTATGTGCCAAACTCCAAACCTTCAAATGAAATTCTGTTTTGTATGCACGAGCAGCTCATGTTTCAACTAGGGCTGTCTGTATCTTCCATGCTAGGTGGGTTATTCTCAAGAGGAGTGGACTCCGCTCCTCATTCACGAGAAAATGGCCGGTAACCGGGATGCCCAGTCCCATGATCAAAAAGATCAAAGCAAATCAATATAATTAAACAAAACTCCCCCAGGGCTGTTGTTAGTTGGAGGCACTCGTTGTTTCGAGCAAGCCATGGATTGATGCTTGTTGGTGGTGGGGGAGTATAAACTTTTACCATTCTGTTTGGGAACCTCCTACAACGTATGTAGTATGGAAGATATCACCATTTCATAGTTGTTGCATTGACAGTGAAAGTATGCCGCTCAAAATGTTATTCATCTCTATTTTAAAATCGAGCTCTAGCACCTCTGCAAATCCCAGCTTCCCTCTGTGAAGGGCCTATCTATTTACTTTTATGTTGAGTCATCATCCCTCTTATTAAAAAGCACCCGCTGGAGAGCACACTGTCATTTGCATTCATTACTATTAGTTTATATTGGGTATGACTTGATTGGATCTCTTTTACCATGAATTATAATGCTTAGTCAGTCCTTGATCTTTAAAGGTGCTCTGCATTTATGTTTTGCGGTCTTAGAAAGGGCTAGCGAGATACCATTTTGTTATATCATATTATGATTATTTTGAGAAAGTGTTGTCATCCGAGTTTTATTATTATTGCTCGCTAGATGATTATGCCATTGATATGAGTAAATGTGAGACCTAAGTGTTATTGTGAATATGGTTAGTTCATAATCTTTGCTGAAAACTTGAATGCTGGCTTTACATATTTACAACAATAAGAGCAAACAGAGTTTGTAAAAGTTTTTCTTTACCACTTTCAGTTTATCAACTGAATTGCTTGAGGACAAGCAAAGCTTTAAGCTTGGGGGAGTTGATACGTCTCCAACGTATCTACTTTTCCAAACACTTTTGCCCTTATTTCGGACTCTAATTTGCATGATTTGAATGAAACTAACCCGGACTGATGCTGTTTGCAGCAGAACTGCCATGGTGTTGTTTATTGTGCAGAAAACAAAAGTTCTCGGAATGACTTGAAAATCCACGGAGATAACTTTTAGAAAATATAAAAAATACTGGCGGAAGAATCAAGGCCAGGGGCCCCACACCCTGTCCACGAGGGTGGGCGGTGCGCCCTCCCCCTGGCCGCGCCCCCTGTCTCGTGGCCCCCCTGATGCTCCACCGACCTCAACTCCAACCCCATATATTGTGTTTCACGGAGAAAAAATATCAGAGAGAAAGTTTCATCGCGTTTTACGATATGGAGCTGCCGCCAAGCCCTAATCTCTCTCGGGAGGGCTGATCTGGAGTCCGTTCGGGGCTCCGGAGAGGGGGATTCATCACCGTCGTCATCATCAACCATCCTCCATCACCAATTTCATGATGCTCCCTGCCGTGCGTGAGTAATTCCATCGTAGGCTTGCTGGACGATGATGGGTTGGATGAGATTTACCATGTAATCAAGTTAGTTTTGTTAGGGTTTGATCCCTAGTATCCACTATGTTCCGAGATTGATGTTTCTATGACTTTGTTATGCTTAATGCTTGTCACTAGGGCCCGAGTGCCATGATTTCCGATCTGAACCTATTATGTTTTCATGAATATATGTGAGTTCTTGATCCTATCTTGCAAGTCTATAGTCACCTATTATGTGTTATGATCCGACAACCCCGAAGTGACAATAATCGGGATAATTCTCGGTGATGACCGTAGTTTGAGGAGTTCATGTATTCACTATGTGCTAATACTTTGTTCCGGTTCTCTATTAAAAGGAGGCCTTAATATCCCTTAGTTTCCACTAGGACCCCGCTGCCACGGGAGGGTAGGACAAAAGATGTCATGCAAGTTCTTTTCCATAAGCATGTATGACTATATTCGGAATACATGCCTACATTACATTGATGAAGTGGAGCTAGTTCTGTGTCAACCTATGTTATAGCTACTACAAGAGGAATAGCATCCGACATAATTATCCATCACGGATCCAATGCGTACGAGCTTTTCACATATTGTGCTTCACTTATTTACTTTTTTGTTGCTAGTGTCACAGTTACTACAAAACTGCTATCTTTACTTTTGCCACTGTTACCATTACTATCATACTACTTGCTACTAAATACTTTGCTGCAGATACTAAGTTCTCCAGGTGTGGTTGAATTGACAACTCAATTGCTAATACTTGAGAATATTCTTTGGCTCCTCTTGTGTCGAATCAATAAATTTGGGTTGAATACTTTACCCTTGAAAGCTGTTGCGATCCCCTACTTGTGGGTTATCACTGCACAATATTACTTAGGGCCATATTTGAGCACAACATAATCATGCATGGACCTTGAGCATGTATGTCACCATGTGTCCAGATCTGAGATACCGCGTGTACCAGATGAACGGCGCCGAGTTCGACCCCCGTACTGCTATGTGGGAGCCGAGGAACACTCTTGGAGAGTACTCGTTTTTCATTAGGGATAACTACCCCATTATGAAACATATGCCACCTTCGTGCATGACACCGAAGGCCTGCCTTTCATGAAGCATGGTTATGTCTTCAGTGCATACCACTGGATGAATGACATGTTGGGACACGCTATTCGTGATTTATGCTGCTTCAGCTTGGATGAGTCTCCATCATGTGGAACCAGACTAGAAAGCTGCGATAATGATTCCTGTTGCCCACCACGATGGATCATGCCCTCTATGAAGAACATCTGCGACTATAAACTAGAGGAGGACATGGAGCCCATCTATAACGTGTAAGTGGAGTATGGTAAATTGTAAATAGTAGCGCTGTAAATAGCGTGCACAAATTTATCGCATGAAGTGGAGATGAACTTGTGTGGCATGTTGGCATTTTCCCTTATAACTTACTAGTAAATGTGTTATTTGTACATGCAACTTGTGTGGCCATTGCACGGGCTCCAACATGCTTTGTGAGAGAAAAAGGTGGCACAACTTTGGCTATAGGTGACGTGGCAAGATCATATAGTAGCAGTTGTTCGCTATAGTAGTACTAGTACGACAACCCGTACTCCTATAATCCTCGCGCTTGGCTCTTTGCCTCTTTGGGACAATGATGATAATATAGAACAATATGCTTCTAGCAATCTGACACCGAATGGATTGTTGCACGTCCATTGCGACGGCGGGGTGGGGCCAGGGGAGAGGGCACGATAGTCGAAACCCTCTCCTTGTCATGCGAGCCACTGTGTGCGTGGACGAGGGAGAGGGCGTAGACATATGTAGTAAGCAAGCTTCTCCTCATCCTGCGAGCCACTGCGCATGTGGGCGAGGAAGACGGCGTAGTAAGCAAGCTTCTCTTTGTTCTGCAAGTTGACAGGACACATCAAAGTAGCAGTCCATACTGCATCCTTTCTGATTAATATGGCTTAATTTGAAACAAGATAAATACACTCGCAGTCAACGTATTTGTAAATATACGGTCAGCGGACTCCATACTATGCTCATTACGGTCACTATATATGTTTTGCAGTGATTATACAGTCACTAGCTCACCGTAGAGCACCGGATTGCACACTGATGACCGACCAAATAGTCTACGTGGTACTCCCTCCATTTCATAATGTAGTCCGCCCACGCTTTTCGATATTCAATTTTGACCATAAATTTAACCAAGGTGACCGACTATGGTGGGAGCAAAAATTACACCATCAAAAACTTCTTTCGAATACAAATTCAATGTTATAATTTTTGCTCCTGCCGCAATCGCTCACGTTGGTTAAATTCACGGTGAAACCTAAATCTCAAAAAGCGCAGGCGCACTACATTTTGGAATGGAAGGAGTACTTTGTTGACTGGTTAAATTGGTACGTGAATTTTGGGTCCCACCTGTCAGTTGGCAGAGCAAAGAAATAAGTTAAACAGAACTTTACGCAGGCGCGACAGGAATCGAACCCTTGTGCGTGAACCAGCTTGGTTGTGTATGTGTGTGCATGCACGTGTAGGTTGACCACTTGAGCGTGAGCGTGTGTGTTGTGTCGTGTGCTGTGTGCCACATGGATGCGTGAGTGTTGCGTGTGTGCATGTGTACGTGTCAGTGTTGCATGCATGCATGAGGCTTCTAATCCCTCCCATTGACATGTTCATATTTTAAGCTTCATTAAAACATTGCATGAAAGAATTAAGAGAAAACTCAGCAATGCATGTAAAACTTTTGTACATTTGTTTTTCACGCATGCACTCATGCGTTGCAATTAGTGCGTTTGTAAACACAATTTTCTAGAGGAAAACAAGCCCATTAATTGAGTACTTTTCCAAAAACATTCTTTGGGCACTCAACATCTACTACTACCTTGGTTGATGATTTTTTATTGACCTGTATGTAAACCAGAAGGAGGGAGTAGATACTAGTAGTACTCCTACATAATTGGCGCCAGGAGCCTTGGCCAATGGTTCTTATTGGTAGAAAGGATGAGAGTAGAGGCATAGATAGATAGTAGGAAGTCTTGACAGTCCATTATTCCCCATCTCAGCGAGAGAGAAATAATCAACTAGTCTTCACAGTGAAACAACAATACACGCTGCAGCATATGGGACACTTAATAAATAAGCTAAGCCTGCATGTTGGTTTTACTAAATTAGCCTTACCCTATACTGCCATCATGTTTTCCAGTGGAGCAAGCTTCCGCAAATAAGTGTACACACCTCTCTGTTCCATTAGCTGACATATGGCCCCCCTTCAGGTAGACCCGCATGTCATGGACTTAACTATTTACACTACGAAAGATGGTATATCCTAGTAGTAGTACCAATAGAATGGAGATTTAATGGGCCTTCTTGCCCGTCTCTCCCTCTTCTTCCTCCTGTCTTCCCCATCGTTGGCCGCACGCCATTTCCCCCCGCTCACTTCTCGCACGCCCGTGCCAGCTTCATCGGTATCTCGCACGTACGATATCCCCCCGCTCACTGCTCGGCCACACATGCCTTCTTCTTTGCTTGCCCGCCCGCATCCACTTCCCCACTCACTCGCAAGCACTGAAAACCCCAATCACTTGGCGCCCTAAAAAACCCTATGGCAGAACCGATGACATGCAGAGCCATGATTGGAATTCCCTCCCCGATGTTCTCTTGGAACATATCTGTAATTGAATGGACCTGTTCAGCATCATGTGTCTGGCCGCATGCTTGTTGTCTATGCACCATTTACTCATCGGCAGCCGGCCGACCCTTTTCAAGACACCCTGCTTGTTGATGCCCAATCCACGCAGCCGCCCCAGACACCGACTTGGCGATCCTATGGAGGTCATCGTCGTGCCCCTCGACATGCTATCACTACCTGCCCACCTGTCCTTCATGCACCACCATTACTGGTCGGGCATGAAGGACAACTAGATCATCCTCACCCACCAATCATGTAGTTCGTGGCGTCTCATGGATATTTACACCCAACGAGAGATTACCCTTCCATCATTGGATACCACCAGCATCGAGCATCATGGCCCGCCAGACACTCCTGCCTACTACGCACGAGACGAGTCGAGCATTTGGTTTGACCTCCGTTTGCTGAAGGTTGTAATCCGTGAAATTCCCACACCATCAAAAGACCACATGGATTACAAGCTCATTTCCTTGTTCAACAGGGGATTAGCCTATCTAGAATCCGGTCGCCATACATGGTTATGGCTACTACTTGTGAGCTGCGTTGGGATTTCCCTAAAGAGGAGGGGATGATGCAGTACAGTAGAGATAAGTATTTCCCTCAGTTATGAAACCAAGGGTATCAATCCAGTAGGAGAACCAAGCAACACTATATAAACAACACCTGCACACAAACAACAAATACTTGCAACCCAACGTGTAGAGGGATTGTCAATCCGTCAACTTTATTGAGATAGATTAAATTCTATAGGATTTGATCAATAGATCTAACTAAAATACAAGATAAAATGAAATTGCAGCAAGGTAGTTTTAGGGGTTTTATATGATAAAAGGTAGACCCATGGGGCATAGTTTTCACTAGAGGTTTCTCTCGAGAAAATAGCATACGATGGGTAAACAAATTATTGTTGGGCAATTGATAGAAATGCAAATAATTATGACGATATCCAAGGAAATCATCATGTATATAGGCATCACGTCCAAGATTATTAGACCGGATCCTTACTACATATACTACTATTACTCCACACATCGATCGCTATCCATAATGCAACTAGGGTATTAAGTTCATGGAGAACAGAGTAATGCATTAAGAAAGATGACATGATGTAGATAAGATAAACTCATGTATGAATAAACCCCACCTTGTTACCCTTAATAGGAATGATACATGCGTGCCATGTCTCTTTTTGTCATTGAGATTGAGCACCACAAGATCGAACCCATCACAAAGCACCTCTTCCCATGGCAAGATAAATCAATCTAGTTGGCCAAACCAAACCAATAAATCATAGAAGAAATATGAGGCTATAACAATCATGCATAAAAGTGTTCAGAGAAAACACAAATAATATTCATGGATAGATCTGATCATAAACTCACAATTCATCGGATCCCAACAAACACCTCACAAAAAGTCATTACATCAAATAGATCTCCAAGAACATCAAGGAGAACATTGTATTGAATATCAAAAAGAGAGAAGAAGCCATCTACCAACTAACTACAAACTCGTGGGTCTGTGGTAAACTACTCATGCATCATCGGAGGGGCAACAATGATGATGAAGAACCCCCTCATGATCCTTTCCCCCTCCGGCAGAGTGCCGGAAAAGGCCACTAGATTGGATCTCGTGGTTCTGGAAATTGCGGCGGCAGAAAAAATATTTCATCGACTCCCCTAGGGTTTTTGGGATTGTAGAGTAGTTATAGAGGCTAAGGTAGGTCAAGACGGTGCCCAAGGGATCCACTACCCACCAGGGCACGCTAGAGGCCCCTAGCGTGCCCTGGTTCCTAGTGGGCCCCACGAGCCTCTTCTCGTAGCCTCCAGAAGCTTTGAGCGTCTCTTCTTGCCAGAAAAAAATCTCCAAAAAGTTTCATGACATTTGGACTTCGTTGGGTATTCACATTCTACAAAGTAAAAAACGAGCAAACAAACAACAAACTGACATTGGGCACTAAGTTAATAGGTTAGTCCAAAAAAATTATATATAGTTGATAGTAAATGTATATAAGACATCCAAGATTGATAACATAATATCATGTAACAATCAAAAGTTACAAATACGTTGGAGACATATGAAGCATCCCCAAGCTTAATTCCCGCTCGTCCTCGAGTAGGTAAATGATAAAAAAAGAATTTTTGATGTGGAATGCGACCTATCATATTCATCACATATTCTTTTCTTTTTTAGCATGTACATTTGGACTTTAAGTGATTCAAGGCAATAGTCTATAATTTGACATGAAGACATCAATACTCAAGCATATCAACAAGAAACCATATCTTTTAAAATATCATTGCTAAAGCAAGTTATCCCTAGCACATTATGCTCAATCATTGATCCATTCATGAAACACACTCAAATATTAGCTACATCCATGCACAAGTATGACAATAGTGTTCCCTAGTTGGTGATTTATAAGAGAAAATGGAGACTCAATAAAAAATAAAAATTTCCTGAAAGTAAATAGATAGGCCCTTCGTAGAGGGAAGCAGAGATTTATAGAGGCGCCGAGCTCATAGCCTAAATTGAATGATAAAAATATTTTGAGAGGCATTGCTTTTCCTTTCAACGAAATCGACCAAGAATTCCCTATATCTTCCATGCTAGATAAATCATAGGCGGTTCCCAAACAGAAAAAAAGTTTAGTTCCTTTCAACCATTCTTTCACAATCCATGGCTAGCCGCATCCACAGGTGCCTTCTATACCAACAGTTTCCAAGGAATTTATGATGAACAACATATATAAAGTTGTTTCCATTTCGGCACTGGGCATCCCTATTACCTGCCACACTCTCGTGCAATGACAAGTTAATAAACACTCATCTTGAGAATAACATACCTAGCATGGAAAACATTGGCCACCCTTGCCGCTTCATGAGCGGTATGGGCACACGAAAAGGAAATTTATTTTGAACATTAGAGTTGGCACATACAAATTTACTCGAAACAACATGGAAACACCATATATAGGTAGGTATGGTGGACTCATTTGGCACAACTTTGGTTGAGGATTTGGATGTACAAGCGGCATTCCCACTTATTACAAATGAAGGATAGCAAATAGATTGAGAAGCGACCAAACAAAAACCAGAATGGTAAAAAACGAGCATTGAACACAACTAACACTGAATAATGCACCACAAGTAGGATGTAACTTCGTTGCATAACTATTGACTTTCATCCTTGCATAAGGAATCAGAAACCTTAACACCAATATTCTTACTAAAGCATAATTACTCACCAACATGACTCACACATCACTATCTCCATATCACGAAACTATTGCAAGGAATTAAGTTTTAATATCCAATGATCTTCATGAAAGTTTTTATTATATCCCTCTTGGATATCTATCACTTTGGGACCAAATTCATATCTCGTGAAAATTACCATTACTATCCTTAACTCTCAAAAAGATCTAAGTGAAGTGTGAGAGCATAAATATTTATTCAAAATTTTCAACTCCCAAAATAATATAAGTGAAGCTTGAGAGCATATTTATTGAAAATTTACTAACTCTCACAATGATTTAAGTGAAGCATGAGAGCATATTTCTTCAAAATTTACTAACTCTCCAAATGATATAAGTCAAGCATTAGAGCATATTTCTTTAAAATATAACCACCGCCATGCTAAAAAGATATAAGTGAAGTACTAGAGAAATTCCCTAGCTCAATTTTTTAAGTGAAGCACATAGAGCAATTCTAACAAATGGAGACATCATTATGGCGGACTCTATTAGAAAGTAGAATGACCAACTTTATACGAATTTTCAAGTGGATGAGATCGGTCGAGTGGTCTCATTTGCGGGCCAAAACTAGGGTTTTTTCGGATTTCTAGTCCAGTTTAAGTGCAGGGCTAGAGAGTTCTCTTCCAGGGGAAGCCGGGTCATTTGGCGGAAATGGAAGGTCCGAGCGGCTCATTCATTCTTGAAAAAAGAGGGGAGAGGGGGGAGCAAGCTGAAAGTGTGTTCACCAAGGATGATTGTGACAAACTAAAAAGCAAAACAAGCAAAGACTCATATAGTACAAGATGCTCCAAGCAAAACTCATGATATGTGACGACTAAAATTATAGCTCCAAGTAAAATTACCGATGGTTGATAGAAGAAAGAGGGGGTGCCTTCCGGGGCATCCCCAAGCTTAGTTGCTTGGGAGTCCTTTAATATTGCCCTGGGGTTACATTGACATCCCCAATCTTAGGCTCTTGCCACTCCTTATTCCTTCATCCATCGCGATCTCACCCAAAACTTGAAAACTTCAATCATAGAAACCTTAACAAAACCTTTGTGAGATCCGTTAGTATAATAAAGCAAACCACCACTTTAAGTAATGTTGTGAACACATTCACATTTTGTTATTGCATTATACCTACTATATTCTAACTTTACCATGGTTTATACCCCCAATACAATCGATAGATCCATCAAAATAAGAACACAATGCAACGAAAACAAAATATGTCAGAAACAGAACAACCTATAGTAATCTGAACTTTGACCATACTTATGTAACTCCAAAAATTCTGAAACATTAGGACTTTGTAAAAAAGTGTAAAAAAAATTTCTATATCAATCATGTGTAAAAAAAATTCAAAATTTTATCAAGCTCCAGCAAATTTTCACAATTCTGCTACTGGTCACAAAAATTTCTATTAATGCACAGAATCAAATCAATTATCACCCATGATAGAGCCAAATGTGTCACGTCTTTCAATGAGATGGTGATTATCGTTTCCAGAGGAGTAGACTTTGACGATACAACTACGAACGTGCGAGGACGTCGCGCCTTAGCAATCGCTAAACCAACTCTAAGAGGTAATTGACCACACCAGAGCACGATCAACCTGACCACAAGGGTTTATTCCCTGCAAGCAAATGAAGAACAAGCAAGAATCTGAGATTGCAATCTGGATATTGTGAATATAAGATGAAAGTCTTATTGATCAAGGTGGGGTTCTGTGACGTCTTGGTCTGGTAGTTGAACACAAACAAAGTACGCGAAGTTGCAGGTATGGCAAACTTTTAATCTAAACAAAACCCAAATTTTAAACGACGCCCTAAGGGCTGTATATATGGAGTAAGAGAGAGGGGAATTTTGTGACCCCTTGGAGGAGGGGTCTGAAACCAACCCTAACTCTCTTCCCCCCTCCCACACACACGGATTCTAAAAACAGCATAGGAAGTTGTATTTCGAAATTACATGGGCCTGGACCAAAAATAAGGTGGCGCAGCGCCTCTATGGACAAAATTTATGAAGGGGCATCTTGTATATTTCGTCCATGTCCTTGTATGTCATCACAGTGGTTTCAAAGTGCTGAAATATGCACTAGAAACAATGATCTGGTTTTCCTCGCGCGTGCCTTCTTATCCATGCTTAATCCTGCTCCAGTGTTCATCCCTCTTGTCCATGCTAGGACTTTCATTAGTAATCAACACAAATGTATCCAATTTAGGAAGCATCATATTCTCATAAACATTAGAATTGTCACCAAGAAACGAAAGTGCTTGATAATTCAATTGGCGTGTGTGAGCTCTAGTAATTGGTCCAGTATGTATAGCAGTAGGGGCTGTGGGTGTAACAGTGGTATTGATGTCCTCATCAACCCAAGTCATCCCAAAGGCTTTACATGGCTCAAACACTAACTAAAACACTAAAAAACAATCATAACATTAGCATAATTGTATAAACAAAAAAGAAGGTAAATAAGAAAAATTAAGATAACTATTGGGTTGCCTCCCAACAAGCTCTTCCTTTATAGCCATTAAGATAGGGCTCTGAGATTTCAATGACGCTCAAATGAAAGATAACAATTGAAACACGAAGAGAGCATCATAAAACATGTGACAAACACATTTAAGTCTGACATATTTCCTATCCATAGGCATTTTATAAGCAAACAAATTATCAAGACAAGAAATATCTAGCACATGCATAGAAGAAGAAGAAGGAAACAATAGCAATCTCAAAATGAAAATATGTAATTTAGTAACATGAGAATTTATATAACCATTTTCCCTCTCTCATAATAATTAGAGGTGGGATCATATTCAAATTCAACAATCGCTACAATAAAAGAAACACCCATGACATTTTGGGCCGAACGATTTTTTTCTTGTCATGCTTATCACACTTCTATGATGATAGTTGTGACAAAACCCGGTATCATCGTAGATGTGGTGGGATCCTAGTTCTATGACAAAAAATCATGACAAAAAATGGGCTTTTCGTCCTGGGCGGGCCGGAGACGTAGCTGCATGACATTCTTTGGGCCGTCCATCACGGAAAAAACCATGGGAGAAGTGAGGGCGAGAAAAATATCAGGGAGTTCCTGGTTACGATGGGTGGTCAGGGCCGAGGAATGCATAGTGGGATTGCACGTTTCTCTCATACTTGTACACGCGTGGGTGCGAGGCGTTGGGCTCTAACTGAACCCAAGCGAGGCATTTGCCTACTGAACCCGAGCGATTGCACTAGTTACGCGTTACTGAACCCGAGCGATTGATCGATCCCTGGTTGTTAACTGAACCCGATCGAGCGATTCCTTCGCTACAGCTGCTAACTGAAGCCGATCAAACCTGCTGCCTCTTGATGAACAATGAGAGTTGTTGGGGGTTGGATGAACAGTTCCTGGTGGGGGTTGGATGAACAGGACCCCGTGGTAGTAGAGGTTGTTGTCGCTAGTTGAACAGGACCTCGATTCAACCGGTTTGGGGTGGATGAACAGGACCCGGTGGAGGGCTGGTTGAACAGTAGCCGATGGAGGGCTGGATGAACAGCAGCCCATGGAGGGCTGGTTGAACAGTAGTCGGTGGAGGCTGGATGAAGAGGAGCTGGTGGAGGCAGGAGGGAGACGCCGTGGATGAACAGTCGTAGGCGGAGGCTGGAGGAGGTCGACGGTGGATGAACAATAGCCAGTGGAGGCTGGAGCGAGGCAGTAGATGGTGGATGAACAGTAGCCCGTGGAGTCCTGTTGTGTGGTACGCCACACCCCTCCCGATGAACATGACCCCCTTTTTGATCATAGGAGGTCGAAGAGAAGTCTGTGTCCTCCGTTTTGCATTAGGCCACACCCCTCTCGATCAACAGGACCCCGTTTCGACCGTTGGAGGTCAAAGAGAAATCTGTTTCTTCTGTTTTGCGATACGCTAGACTCCTCTCGGTAAATAGGATCTCGTTTCGAGTGTAGGCGGTCGAACAGAAGGCCGTTTACTCCATTCTGGGGTATGCCAGGCCTCGTTCCGGCTGTTCCATCCAAGCCGGTTGGCTTCGGATGAACATGACACATTTCATTGCCTCCCGATGAACATGATGCAATTTATCCATTTCGACCCAGCCGGTTGTCTGCCGATGAACAGGACGCCGTCCCTGCTCTCCGCTGCCTCTCCATGTACACGAGCCCTGGCCGTATGTATGCGCGAGTAGGTGTTCGAGACCCCGCTCGTATGTATGTACGTGGTCGTATTTACTTTCTTGCACCCTGACTGTATGTACATGTACACGATATAGACGGGACTGAGTGACATGCTACGTCGCACCTCTACTACAACACGTGCCCTTCCTTACTCGGCCACGGTTCATCGCTGCAGCCTACACACAGACTGATCGACCAATATGTACGTACACATTCATGACCAGACAGACAACCCTACGTACGATTCGACCGGGTGGGTCCCAGCTATCAGGGAGGTAAGAAGGCACATCCTTGCGTGCGAATATATAGTTGGTGGCTCCTAGCAGTCAGGGGGAAACATTTTTTCGCAAAATATGATGGCCTGTCCGGTGGGTCCCTGCTGTCACATGGAGGAATCATTATTTTGCACGTAATAAGGAGGCACTTCCTTGCTGCGGCCGTGGACCCAGCTGTTAGCCTCTCCACGTACAATACTCTTCCGATGGAAGTCATTCCTTGACCACATTGACCATGCCGCGCCGAGAGCACCAAGGCGGTGGATGACAGCGAGGCCTAGGAAGGGGATAACACGGAGTCGGGGAAGACGCCTCAGTGGATGTGAATGTGCAACTAATCCCCGGGTGGTTTTGGTAATTCATAACAAAATATATCTCATTTAACTAATGTCCATTCAAGATAAATATTTCAGATAGTTTAATGATTGGCATGGCATGGACTAGAGATGTGGACCCCTCAAAATTCTAAGGACAAAGATTGGCAAAGGCTCAAGACTCTTCATCTTCATTTTAGTGATCCAAAATCACATTGAGTCCATAGGAAAGCCAATACTATTAAAAGGGGATGAGGTGTTGCTTAGTGGTCTACTTGCTCAAAGTGCTTAGTGATATTGCTCCAAAACCCTCAACCACTTTCTCTTTTCCACATATGTCCAAAACCTAAAGTGAAACTTGGCCCCACCGATTTCATCTATCCGGTGCCACCAAGTTCATCTGACATAACCACTGCCAGAAACCATAATCAATTCGATCTCACCGATATTGCTCTGTGTCTCACCGAGATGGATTTGCAAACTCTTTGTTTCCCTTCATAACATTTCGGTCTCACCAAAATGAGCGATCGGTCCCACCAAATTCGCATTGCAAACTCTTTGTTTCCCTTTCGTGACGTTTTGGTCTCACCGAAATGAGCAATCGGTCCCACCGAGTTTGCTTGACCAAGTCTTTGTTTGCTCATCGCCAAAATCGGTCTCACCGAGTTTGTGTGATCGGTCTCACCGCGATGAGGTTTTTCCCTAGCCCTAGCACATCAGTCCCACTGTGTTGATCATATTGGTCCCACCGAGATTCCTAACATTCACATTTTGAACTGAATCGGTCTCACCGAGTTCTTCTATTCAGCCTGACCGAGTGTGGTCAAATGTGTCTAATGGGTGGATTTTATGTGGAGGCTATATATACCCCTCAAATCCCTTCTTCATTTGTGAGAGAGCCATCAGAATGTGCCTACACTTCCAGTACTCATTTTCTTAGAGAGAACCACCTACTTATGTGTTGATACCAAGACATTCTAATCCAACCACAAGAATCTTGATCTCTAGCCTTCCACAAGTTGCTTTTCCACTCAAATCATCTTTCCACCATAGCCAAATCTGTGAGAGAGAGAGTTGAGTGTTGGGGAGACTATCATTTTAAGCACAGGAGCAAGGTGTCCCCTAGATTAGTTAGGTGTCTCTTGGGAGCCTCCATCAAGATTGTGGAGTTGAACCAAGGAGTTTGTAAGCGCTAGGAGATCGCCTACTTTGTGAAGATCAACCCAAGTGAGGCAAGTCCTTCGTGGGTGATGGCCATGGTGGGATAGACAAAGTTGCTTCTTCGTGGACCCTTCGTGGGTGGAGCGCTCCATGGACTCGCACAACCGTTACCCTTCGTGGGTTCAAGTCTCCATCAACGTGGATGTACGATAGCACCACCTATCAAAACCACGCCAAAAATCTCCATGTCTTCCTTGCGTTTGCCTTCTCCAAACCCTACCCTTTAACCTTCATATGCAATGTTTTACTTTCCGCTGCTACACTCTTAGAATTGCATGTGTAGGTTGATTGCTTGACTTGTGCTAAGTTGCTAAAATCTGCCAAGACTTAAAATTGGGAAAATTCTAGATTTTTATGTGGTCAAGTAGTCTAATCACCCCAGCCCTCTAGATCTACTTTTGATCCTACAAGTGCTATCAGAGCTTTGGTCTCCATTTGCCTTGATTTGCATAGATTTTTGTGATCATAGCCTTGGTTTCACAACCTAGGAAAGTATGGTGTTTTGCGATGGAAATTACCACCGTAGAGGTCCTTACTTTGATGGTACTAATTTTGCTAGTTGGAAGCATAAGATGAAAGTGCATATTCTTGGTCATAACCCCGCCGTTCGGGCTATTGTGTGTATTGGTTTGCAAGGTGAATACTTCGAGGATGGAAGAGAACCGAATCGTGAAGCAACTACGAAAGAATTGAAGATGTTGTAATACAATGCACAAGTTTGGGATATCCTCTTCAATGGATTGTGCCCCGAAGAATTCAACAAAACCAGTCGTCTTGAGAATGCAAAGGAAATTAGGTACGAAGTTACCAAGTTTGGGATATCCTCTTCAATGGATTGTGAACTTTGGTTGATATGCACGAAGGTACCAAGTCCTTCAAGGAATCCAAATTGGATTTGCTTCAAAGTCAACTTGACAAGTTCAAAATGAAGGATGGTGGAGTCACTGAAATGTACTCTAGGCTTGCTCTCATCACAAATGAGATTGTCGGCTTAGGAAGTGAAGAGATGACCGTCAGATTCATCATCAAGAAGATCCTAACAGCCTGGGATGGAAAATATGATACCGTGTGCACCTTGATCCAAATTATGCCCAATTACAAAGATGTCAAGCCAACATAAGTCATTGGAAGAATTTTTGCTCATGACATGTCACTCAAGGATAAGGAAGAGCTTCACAACAAGTCTAGTGGCGCTTATAAAGCTTCATGTGATGCTCCTACCACATCAAGTGAAAAACAAGTCTTCAATGAAGAATTGAGCTTAATTGTGAAGAACTTCAACTAGTTCTACAAGAATAGAAGCAAAGAGAGAAGCTCCAAGTCAAGCTCCTACAATGACAAAAGATCTTCTAGTCGTGATCGAAATTGCTACAATTGTGGAAGACCCGGACTCTACTCCAATGAGTGTACGACTCCCTACAAAAGAAGAGAAGACTCACCTAAAAGGAGAAGTAAATGAGATGAATCACCACCAAGAGAGAGAAGGAGTAGAGATGATCGTTATGAACGAAGACTCTCTCGTAGAAGCAAGGATTCAAAAAGGAAGGACAAGTCATCAAAGAGCTACACAAGATGAAGACATCAAGCTCATGTTGGTGAATGGGTATCCAGTTCCGACTCTGACAACTACGTACTCCAAGTAAAGTTATCACTCCAACTCCGAATATACTCAAGATGAAGGTGTTGTCGGTCTCGCACTTGTGTCATCCAACTCCTACGACATATTTGACTCACCAAATGAAGGAATTGGAACATGCTTCATGGCTAAAGGCCCTAAGGTATCACACCCTGAGTATATTGATTTCAGTAGTGTTGAAGACGATTTTCTAGGTGATGATGATTTGCTTGTTGACAATGCTAGTGATGAAAACTATGATGAAATTGCTATTAATCATGCTAATCCGGATGAAATGAATGAAAATGATAAGAAGGAGATTGAGCGTCTAACTAAAGAACTAAACACTCTTAAGTTAGCTCATGAAGCTACTTTGGAGGATCATCAAGAGCTTTTAAGAACTCATAAGAAGCTACGCTTTGAAAAGCTCAATTTAGAGCAAGAGCATGGGTTCTTTAAAGCAAACCATGATGATCTTCGGAAGAAAAGTTCTTCATACATTAACAAGAGTTTACTCTTGTCTACTTACATGCCACAAGTAAAATCTAGCAACAAAAGTAAGAAAGATTCTTCTTCTAGTAGTAACAATAATCATGCTAAATCCAATATTGTTTCTTCTAGTAGTTCTCTTGATTCCACTAATGGTTCTCTCAGCCAAGTCACACTTGAGCAAGAAAATAGCTTATTGAGGGAATTATAGAGAAAGGTGTTTACAAGAGCCTTGTCGGAAGTAAACAATTTGAGGAAATTGCATGCAAGCAAGGAAGCCACCGGAAGAATCAAGGTGTTGGTTTTGAACGAAAGTTCAATGCCAATGGAGTTTAGTGGGAAGAAGATCAATACCCCAAGATGAAGTTTGTTCCTCAACAAAATAAGTATGACCCTACTTCCTTCATAGGAACACAAGCTCAAGATGATCTTCCACCACATAACCATAAGCTAAAAGGCAAGGACAAGCTTCAAGAGGAGATTGATGCATTTCAAGAAGGTCCCAAGGCCTTGGTCAAGTGGGTTCCCATCAAATTCTACTTCATCAAGTATGACTACAACTCCAAGGATTCCCATCAAGTTGATGTGGATCCCAAAGAAGAAGAACTAGAGAATTCTTGGGGGCGAGTCTGCCAACATATTTCACTCATACACTTTTTGGCAAGGACAAGTGCAATCAACTTCCATATCTTGCACTAGTTCAAGGTGTCACAAACCCTCTTGTTGGTAAGTCAAGGGACAAGGTAACCAAATGTTTCCATGGACATCACCATATATGTACATCACTCTGTGTCTATGGATATTCTTGTTTGTTCCATGTGGGACTAACCCATGTAGGTATTGAAAGTCCAACTCACTCCAATGGATTGCTCCAAATGATCTGCATCAACATTAAGCATCCATATGTTCAACATATACATGAAGTCATCATCGACAAAACCCAAGGTTAGTTCATTCCTCTAAAGGGGGCATATCATATCTACGGGGAGCTTTACTCTAAGATTTGAGCTAAAGCAACTCTAATGGTGTGAACACAACAATGCTTTATGTAAAAGTGGTAGCCCTACTTGTGCTTAAACGATGAGTACGACCTATGACCAAGTGTTCTCATTTGACTCCTAAGTCAATATAATCATATATAGACGACCTAGTCATCGCCAATTGTTTGATAGATGCTAGAGTGTTTGTGCATGCTTTGCCACATATTTCATTTGCTATCTTATTGTGTGAGCATGTTGGTTGCATAATTTTCTCCATTCGAGACATCCATTTGTTGCTTTGAGTGTTTGTTTTTTCTTCTTGCCAAATGGATGGACAAGAATTCCTAAGTACTCCCACTAGCTATCTATGCTTTTCTTGTCTCAGACTCTTTTCATGCTACATCAGAAAGTTTTAACAAGTCGAATTCGGACCCTCCGGACGAGGAGAACTCGGAGCCATCGATCCGTCAAGGGCTCAAACTTCCAAAACCTCTTAATGCATCTCGGTCAGACCGATCCATCATACTCGGTCTCACCGAAATCATTAGGTTGATCTAGGTTTTCACCTCGATGCAATCGATTAGAACATTTCGGTCACACCGAGTTGCAGTAACTGCTCATAGTTTTGCATCTAGGTGCCACCGAATCATTCCACTCGGCCACACCGACAGTGACTGGGTATATATATCCGCGGGTCAAAATTTTGGAAATTACTCCAAACTCTTCGTTCGCGCCTCCTAGCTCTGCCGCCCCCTTGGTCTCCGAATCGTCTCCATCGTCGCCAGCATCCTCCTGCTGCTGGACTCCGTCGCCGTCAATGTAAATCTAACATCTGTTGTTGCCGTAACGAGTTTGTCGCCAAGTTAGGGTACATACTCGATTTCTTTGTGCATTCCTTTGTTCGATTCCTGCACAAAGATTACTGCCATTGTTCTAGCCACGTATGAGATTAATCTATCCTCCAAAATTTCCTTTAGATTAGATTTGATCCACAATCTTAGGGTTAGGTTTCCGCCGAACTCATCTCGGAACGACCAATCTAAGGATCTCGGTCTCACTGATTTGGCTTAGGCCATTGCATAAGTACAACTCGGTCTGACCGAAGCGTACGAATCTGTGTGACCGAAATCACTTACTCTGTGAAACCCTAGCATCTCGGAGTCACCAAACAACATTTCGGTCTGACAGAGTTCTCATGTTTAGACTTTGCAGCTGCTTCAGTGTCACCGAGTTAGGCAAATCGGTAGCTCCGAAATGCTTTCTGCAAAAAACAAAAATTAAGTTTTTGACTCAATATTTTTGAAAATAGTTGTCCTTTGTGATGCTCATCAACTCTACCTATACCTATCTAATCACAGGGACAGTTTCAGAGATGTCTGAGGGTAGTGATAGTCACAAAAGGTCAGAGGAGCAAGTGAATCTCAGTGAGGGCACTAGTCCCTCCAATAGCAGCTTTGATGAAGGAAGCAGAAGCACCCCAAGCAACTTGTCTAATGCCACTACTAGGCAAAGGAAGAATAGAACCTCAGATTGAGAGGATGAGGACTTTGAAGTTGACGAGGTGACCTCAAAGAAGAAAGTGCTCAAGGAGATGTATGTTGCTGCTGCCACAAGCCTGGCGTGAAAGTGAAAGCTCTTGCTAAGAGGAAGCCCATGTCCAAAGCCAGAGCCTCCACTCAGGAAAGTATGGAGTTCACTATTGAACCAAGAGAGGAAGAGGCTGCTAGAGGAAAGAAGAGGAAGGAAAGAGTTAAGAAGACTATGTCCAGAGTCATTAGGAAACCTTCCATGGTCAGAGATTCTAAAGAAGAGGAGGAGGAAGAACCAGTTGCACCTCCTGCAAAGACCCAAAAACTCATGGGGGATGCCATTAGGTCTGGGGCTGCTCCATCTAATCCCAAGACAGCCCCCAAGCCTGCTTCTCAAGCTTCAAAACCCTCTGCACCCAAGAGATCCACCAGGAACATTCCTGCTGCTGAGAAGAATAAGGCTCCACTGCCAGAAGTTCAAGAGGAAGAAGAGCATCAAGTGCTCAGAAAGCTTAAGCCAAAGATTCCTGATCATAGTGATGATCACCCCATTCCTATAAACATGAAGGATAGAAAAGATGCAGGTCTGAGATTATGGAGATAGTTTGATCCCTATGCTGTCAGGAGAAGGACTGATGTTGAATATCATTTCCACACCAAGGAACAGCAGGACTTCTATGAAATAGTGTTGCTAGACAAGAAACCCATTGTGTGTGACATGAGATGGGTGGATTGGACTTACATGGATGACAATGAAGATTACTTCCCAGGAGTGCATGAGAGCTTCAGGATGAATGAGGTTGACAAATTTGTTGGACTGAAATTGACAAAGTGGAATGATGAGATGATAATGAAATTTTACTCCATTGATCACTTCTATCTAGATGGCAAGATAGTCTGGATGATTGAAGGAACCAGGTATCAGTAAACCATTGTTGAGTGGGTCAAGTTGATCAGTTCCCCTGCTGAAGATGAAAATGATATAGAGGTGTATGCCAAGCCCAGGAAAGACCACAACTCCATGGCAAACATGTACAAGGAGATTCCTGATAAGGCTTTGGAGACTCACAAGTTTGGATCCATCTATTATCTTCTCTCTGGCTGGACCACCATCACACCATCTTAAGGCACACCTTGTTGCCCAAGTTAGGAGATCATAGGATTATCCGTGGCCAATCAATCAACCTGCTTCACTTGTTTGATGTGCCACAAAAGTTCAAGGTGACGAGTCTCATTATTGAAACAGTGAAGAGAACTACAACTGATTAGAAGAGATCATGTGGATATGCCCCTCACATTCAGATGCTTATCAACTCCAAGATGGGGACAGGGACATATCTTCTTGACAAAGACCATCTTCCCCTGAGGCCAGATTTTGAGGACAATGATGTTTTCATGGATGCATCTCATCCAACATGTGCAGAAGCCTAGGAGAAGAGAGAGAAAGCAAAGGCTGCAAAGGCAGCAAAACCAGCTAGTGCTCCAGATGCTTCACAAGTGATGCTCAAGACCAAGCAGGATCAACTTAGTTATTTGCTTGAGGCTACTGTGAGGATTGAGAAGGGATTGGCCACCCTAACTCAGAATCATGAGAGTCTTGAGAGGATCATTGAGACAAAGTTCCATGATGTAGATGTGAAGGTCACAGAGATCCAATCAACTATGTAGAGACTCCAGGAAGAGCTTGAAGAAAGGAGTGACATACCAACCACAGATGCTTTTCAGCAAGTGCCAAGGGCACAAAGGTCTTCATCTGTGCTAGTTTCTAGTGATAGCAGGACTACATTGTCAGCAACTTCAACAACTGCCTCAGTGACACCTCCAGTTTCAACTCCTCCAGCTCCACAGACATGAGCTGAAGCTTTTGCAGACGGACTCCTCTCCATGCCATCTACGCACACCACAGCAACCATCCAGAAGACATCTTCAGGAGCTCCCGGAGATCGTGCCTAGAGTGTCGCATAGAACTATCCATTTTCAAGCTTTTTGGTAACTTGTTGCCAAAGGGGGAGAAAGTGTATAGATCATTAGGCTTCAAGAGAGAGAGAGAGAGAGAGAGTTTTGCCTTTTGTTGCCTCTCTTTCTACTTTGATCATTTGCCTTGATCATTTGCTTGTTTGATGCATGCTACAATATTTGTGCTTGTGTGTGAGATACTCTTACGATCATATGTTTGATCATACTATGCTCTAATTTGTGCTTGCTTCATGATATCAATAATACTTGTGTATGATCAATCATGATTGTTCTTGGTGATGAGTGCATGTTTATTATAGCTTATCATTTTGAGCGCTCCACCAAGGTGTATGTGACATGGAAGAGTGACCCATGATCCTAATCGATTATGCATTTTCATTCAAAAGAAAATTTTAAATAATGCACAAATTTAGGGGGAGCTCTTGCTTATCACATACTTCTCAAAGCAACGATGTATTTCATCAATATTATAATTTGTCTAAGCTTTGATCTATATGTTCCCATCAATTACCAAAAAGGGGGAGATTGAAAGTGCAACTAATCCCTGGGTGGTTTTGGTAATTCATAACAACATATAGCTCATTGAACTAATGTCCATTCAAGTTAAATATTTATATAGTTCAATGATTGGCATGGCATGGACTAGAGATGTGGACCCCTGAAAATGCTAAGGAGAAAGATTGGAAAAGGCTCAAGACTCTTCATTTTCATTCTAGTGATCTAAGATCACATTGAGTCCATAGGAAAGCCAATAATATTAAAAGGGGATGACGTGTTGCTTAATGCTCTACTTGCTCAAAGTGCTTAGTGATATTGCTCCAAAACCCTCAACCACTTTCTCATTTCCACATATGTCCAAAACCTAAAGTCAAACTCGGCCCCACCGATTTGATCTATCTGGTGCCACCGAGTTCATTTGACATAGCCACTGCCAGAAAGCCTAATCAATTTGGTCTCAATGATACAGCTCTCGGTCTCATAGAGTTCGCATTGCAAACTCTCTGTTTCCCATTCGTAATATTTCGGTCTCACCGAAATGAGCGATCGGTCCCACCAAGTTTGCTTGACTAAGTCTCTGTTTTCTCATCGCCGAAATCGGTCTCACTGAGTTTGTGCGGTCGGTCTCACCAAGATGAGGCTTTGCCCTAGCCCTAGCACATCGGTCCCACCAAGGTTCCTAACATTCACATTTTGAACTGAATCGGTCTCACCGAGTTCTTCTATTCGGTTTGACCGAGTTGGGCCACATGTGTGTAACAGTTAGATTTTGTATGGAGGCCATATATACCCCTCCACCCCTGCCGGGGATATACCCTGCAGTATAACTCGGCCTGGAGTATGACCTGATCAGACTTGGCGACTCACCAGAGACCCGGCTGATACTTGGTGATTCATTGGAGACACGTCTAAAGCTTGGTGATTCATTAGTGACCGGGCGGGCGGGTCAGATGATCGACAAGACCCAACATCCCAGTAGGCGGCTCGTGGGAAGGCCGGCTTATGTTATGGTGGGCCGGCTTAGGAGGAAAGGCATAAGGAATATTTCCCTTGCAAGGTAAGCAAGACTAGGAGAAAGCCAGTGGGCCAAGGAAGCACCTGGGGGGCTGCTCGAGGGGAGCAGCACCCACCAGGGCGCGCCAGGAGGCCCAGGCGCACCCTGGTAGGTTGTGCCCACCTCGGGTGCCCCCCAAACCGCCTCTTTTCTCTATAAATACCCAAATATTCTAGAAACCCTAGAGGAGTCGACGAAAATCAATTCCAGCCGCTACAGAATCCAGAACCACCAGATCCAATCTAGACACCGTCATGGAGGGGTTCAGCACTTCCATTGGTGCCTCTCCTATGACGCGTGAGTAGTTCTTTGTAGACCTACGGGTCCGTAGTTAGTAGCTAGATGTCTTCCTCTCTCTCTCTTGGTTATCAACACAATGGTCTCTTGGACATCCATATGATGTAAGTCTTTTGGCGGTGTGTTTGTTGGGATCTGATGAACTTTGAGTTTATGATCAGATCAATGTTTTTATCCAAGAAAGTTATCTGAGTCTTCTTTGATCTCTTATATGCATGATTGCTTATAGCCTCATATTTCTTCTCCGATATTTACGTTTTGTTTGGCCAACTTCATATGTTTATCTTGCAATGGGAAGAGGTGCTTTGTAGTGGGTTCGATCTTACGGTGCTCGAGCCCAGTGATAGAAGGGGAACCGACGCGTATGTATCGTTGCTACTAAGGATAACAAGATGAGATCTATATCTCCGTAATAGCTAAATGGATCTCGTCTACATCATGTCATTGTTCTTATTGCATTACTCCATTTTCTCATGAACTTAATACACTAGATGCATGCTGTATAGCGGTCGATGTGTGGAGTAATAGTAGTAGATGTAGGCAGGAGTCGGTCTACTAATCTTGGACATGATGCCTATATAATGATCATTGCCTAGATACGTCATGATTATTTGAAGTTTTATCAATTGCCCAACAGTAATTGTTTCCCCACCATTTGCTATTTTTCTCGAGAGAAGCCACTAGTGAAACCTACGTCCCCCGGGCCTCTTTTCATCATTTTTGCCTTTGCGATCTATTTTCCTTTGCATTTATTTTCAGATATATTAAACAAAAATACAAAAATACCTTGCCACAATTTATTTGTTCGGCGATCTATTTATCCTATCTACCACTTTTACCTCACATTATTTGCCTATCTTGAGGCGCCGTACCCGGAAGGGATTGAGAACCCCTTTAACACGTCGGGTTGCGAGTATTTGTTATTTTTGTGTAGGTGCTGTTTACGTGGTGTGAAGAGGTTCTCCTACTGGTTCGATAACCTTGGTCTCATCACTGAGGGGAAATACCTACCGCCACTATACTGCATTATCCCTTCCTCTTTGGGGAAATACCGACGTAGTTCTAGCAGACATCAAAAGGAATTTCTGGTGCCATTGCCGGGGAGGATCTTTAACATCAACCAGCTTCCTAATCACAAATCTCATCTCCTCACAATTTACATTATTTTCCATTTGCCTCTCATTTTCCTCTCCCCCACTTCACAATATTTTTCCATTTTATTCGCCCTCTTTTTCGTTCGCCGTTTTCTCATCAGATTCTTATTTGTTTGAACTTGTCACAATGAGTGACTTTGGTATGGCAGAAACAGATGATTGCCTAATTCCTAAAGTGGAGCGTACGGGTAATCTGGATGCCAAAACTTTTGTTTTGGGGCAAGGTAATTTTATGGGAAAAGAACATATCCAAGAATTTTTCAATTGTGTTGGAAAATTAAGTCTTGATGATACCCCTAAACTTAAAAGGACTAAATCTTATGCGGAGGCTATTTCGGCACTTGTTTTGAAACTTGAAACTAGATTTATTCATACTCATCCTACCTGGAAAAGATTGTTTTATGAGTTTCCCGTTATAAAGGATCCTAAAGCTAAAAATTTAGCCACTCTTATTTTGATGAATGAATTTGACTACATAATACGGGAAGCTAGGGAAATCTTTGATTTTTATGGCATGAATCATGAAAAACCCATGATTGATGAAATAATTTATAATACTGATTATGCTTTGAGACATTTGCTTGGAGATAACCAAATCTTTGATGAGAATGTTAAAAAGCAACTCCCCGTTTTAGATATGATCCAACAAGTTTTTAACGATGTTAATCAACACTATTCTTGGATCACTGCTGGAAATCAAAGGGGTTATAATAAAAAGCAACTTGATAGTGCTAAGGTATCCATGCATAATGTGTTTTTTGACTTATTTACGAAGCCTCCCGACACAAATACCTCCAAGGGAAACAAGGATAAGATTGACAAACCTTAGATCCTACGCGTTATGCCTAGCTAGGGGCGTAAAACGATAGCGCTTGTTGGGAGGCAACCCAATGAATAAAATATATTCTTGCCTTTTGCTTTCTGTTCATGAGTGTTAGTACAATTATTCTACTGTTATGATTGTGTTTTTTGTGTTTAGTTAGTGTTTGTGCCAAGCAAGACCTTTGGGAAGACTTGGGTGAAACTTTATTTGATCTTGCTGAAAAACAGAAACTTTTGCGCTCACAAGATTATTTGTCATTTTTAACAGAAGAGTTATTTTAAGTTCATTCTTTTTTCAGAGGATTAATAGAAAAATTACTCACGTCCACCAATTTAGTTTATAATTTTACAGAAGTATTCGAAACTTTCAGATTGCTACAGACTGTTATGTTTTTGACAGATTCTGTTTTCTTTTCGTTGTGTGCTTGTTTTGATAATTCTATGGCTTTCTTTGATGAGTTTTTGCCATATAAAAGTTGGAATACATTATATATAATGAAAAAACAAAATAATAATAGGTTTTCTATAGTACTTATAGTATTGGTTTGGTTTCTTATACTAACGGATCTCACAAAGGTTTTGTTTGAGTTTTGTGTGATTGAAGTTTTCAAGTTTTGGGTTATCTGACGATGGATGAAGGAATAAGAATAAACAAAAGGCTAAGCTTGGGGATGACCGAGGCACCCCAAGATAATATTCAAAGAAGTAGCAAGCAACTAAGCTTGGGGATGCCCCTGAGTGGCATCCCCGCTTTCTTCTAACGACCATCGGTATTTTACTTGAAACTATATTTTTATTCGTCACATGATATGAGTTTTGCTTGGAGTGTCTTGTATGATATGAGTCTTTACTTGTTTTTCGTTGTGTTTTAAGTGTTAAATCCTTGATGGACACACCCTTTTGAGAGAGCCAAAAATTATGCTATGCTTGCTCCTATGCTTCACTTAAATTTTTAGAGCCATGGATTTGCTCTAGTACTTCAGTTATATCTTTCTGAGCACGGTGTGCTTTGTTAATTTTGAAGAAATGCTCTCATGCTTCACTTAGATTTATTTGGGAGTTAATAAATTTTGAAGAAATTCTCTTTTGCTTCACTTAGATTATTTTGAGAGAAAGAAAAAAAGTTATGCTCATGATCTTCACTTATATTTGTTTGAGCTTATCAAAAGCAACACATGAAAATAGTCCCAAAGTGATAGATATCCAAGGAAGATATAATAAAAACTTTCATGAAGATCATTGGACAAAATAAACTTGATTCTTAGTAATGGTTTTGAGATATGACGATATGATATGTTAGTCATGTTGAGTAATCGTGCTTTAGTAAGAATATTGATGTTAAGGTTTGTGATTCCCCATGCAAGCACGAAAGTCAATAGTTATGCAAAGAAATTTATATCCTACTTATGGTGCATTATTCGGTGTTACTTATGATTAATGCTTGGTTATGATATTTTTTGCGATTTTGTTGGTCGATTCTCAATCTTTTTGCTTGCCTTCATTTTGCACTACGTATGATCACTACTTGTGCATCCAAAACCCTTTAAACCAGTTTTGCCTTTTGAGTCCACTATACCTGTTGGGGAACGTTGCATAAAATAAAAAATTTCCTACGTTCACCAAGATCCATCTATGAGTTCATCTAGCAATGAGAGAGAGAGATGCATCTACATACCCTTGTAGATCACGTGCAGAAGCATTCAAGAGAACGAGGTTGAGGTAGTCGTTGTCGTCGTGATCCTATCACCGGAGATCCTAGCACCGAACGGACGGCACCTCCGCGTTCAACACACGTACAGTCAGTGTGACGTCTCCTCCGTCTTAATCCAGCAAGGGGGAAGGAGAGGTTGATGAAGATCCAACAGCACGACGGCGTGGTGGTGGATGCAGCAGGACTCCTGCAGGGCTTCGCCATGCAGCTGCGGGAGGAGGAAGAGGTGTAGCAGGGGGAGGGAGGCGCCAAGACTCAAGGTGCGGCTGCCCTCCCTCCCCCCTCCTTTATATAGGCCCCCTGGGGGGGCCCTAGAGATGGGAATCTCCCAAGGGGGCGGCAACCAGGGGGGGTGGAGTGCCCCCCAAGGCAAGTGGTGCGCCCCCCACCCTAGGGTTTCCAACCCTAGGCGCAGGGGGGCCCATGGGGGGCGCACCAGCCCACTAGGGGATGGTTCCCCTCCCACTTCAGCCCACGGGGCCATCCAGGGTAGGTGGCCCCACCCGGTGGACCCCCGGGACCCTTCTGGTGGTCCCGGTACAATACCGGGTGACCCCGAAACTTTCCCGATGGTCGAAACAGCACTTCCTATATATAATTCTTTACCTCCGGACCATTCAGGAACTCCTCGTGACGTCCGGGATCTCATCCGGGACTCCGAACAACATTCGGTTTGCTGCATACTCATATTCATACAACCCTAGCGTCACCGAACCTTAAGTGTGTAGACCCTACGGGTTCAGGAGACATGCAGACATGACCGAGATGGCTCTTCGGTCAATAACCAACAGCGGGATCTGGATACCCATGTTGGCTCCCACATACTCCTCGGTGATCTCATCGGATGAATCATGATGTTGAGGATTCAAGCAACCCCGTATACTATTCCCTTTGTCAGACGGTATGTTACTTGCCCGAGATTCAATCGTCGGTATCCCAATACCTCGTCCAATCTCGTTGCCGGCAAGTCACTTTACTCGTACCGTAATGCATGATCCCGTGACCAGACACTTGGTCACTTTGAGCTCATTTTGATGATGCACTACTGAGCGGGCCCAGTGATACCTCTCCGTTATACGGAGTGACAAATCCCAGTCTCGATCCGTGTCAACCCAACAGACACTTTCGGAGATACCTGTAGTGCACCTTTATAGTCACCCAGTTACGTTGTGACGTTTGGTACACCCAAAGCACTCCTACGGTATCCGGGAGTTACACGATCTCATGGTCTAAGGAAGAGATACTTGACATAGGAAAAGCTCTAGCAAAACGAACTACACGATCTTATGCTATGCTTAGGATTGGGTCTTGTCCATCACATCATTCTCCTAATGATGTGATCCCGTTATCAACAACATCCAATGTCCATAGTCAGGAAACCATGACTATCTGTTGATCAACGAGCTAGTCAACTAGAGGCTCACTAGGGACATGTTGTGGTCTAAGTATTCACACGTGTATTACGATTTCCGGATAATACAATTATAGCATGAATAAAAGACAACTATTATGAACAAAGAAATATAATAATAATCCTTTTATTATTGCCTTTAGGGCATATTTCCAACAATACCTACCTATATGCAGTATTTCCATGCCTTTCTAAGAAAATTTTCATTTGCCATCTCTAATGTTCAAAATAAATTTCTCTTTTGTGTGCTCTACTACTCGTGAAGCGGTAAAGGGTAGCCAATATTTTCCATGCTGGATGTGTTATTCTCACGATGAGTGTTTATTCACTTGTCATTGCACGAGAGTACGACAAAGGTATTAGGGATGCCTAGTCGCGAAATGAATAATGAATTTACTTTATGTTGTCAAATAATAAATTCCTTGGAAAGTGTTGGTATGGAGGGCACCCGTGGATACGGTTAGCCATGGAAAGTGAAAGTAATGGTGGAAAAAGGAATAAATTTTATTTTATGTTTGGGAACCGCCTATGATGTATCTAGCATGGAAAGTGTTGGGATGTTCCAAGTCGTTTTTGTTGGTAGGAGAAGTATGCTTCTCAAAAATAATTTTTATCTCTCAATTTAAGCTTTGAGCTCTGGCACGTCTACAAATCACTACTTCCCTCCGCGAAGGGCCTTTATTTTACTTATGCAATTTTTATTTTGAATTTAAGGCTCCATCTTCTCTTATAAAGCACCAACTAAGGGGCACTATGATTGTATTTGAGCATTGGGTGTAGCCAATATTTGAGTGTGTTTTGTGAATGGATCAATGACTGAGCATGATGGGCTAGGGAAAACTTGCTTTAGTTTAGATATTTTGAAAGACATTGTTGCTTGATGGTATGCTTGAGTATTAAAGTCTTCATGTCAAAACTAGACTATTGATTTCAATCATATAAAAGTCCATATGTCCGTGCTATAAATTAAAGAATATGATGAACATGTTAGGCAGCATTCCACATCAAAAAATCTGTTTTTATCATTTACCTACTCGAGAAAGAGCAGGAATTAAGCTTGGGGATGTTGATACGCCTCCAATGTATCTATAATTTTTGATTGTTCCATGCTGCATATTATCATTCTTGGATGTTTTACAATCATTTTATAGTCATTTTATATCATGTTTTGGTACTAACCTATTGACATAGTGCCCAGTGCCGGTTGCTGTTTTCTACATGTTTTTCACATCGCAGGAAATCAATATCAAACGGAGTCCAAACACAGCGAAACTCCTGGAGGATTATTGTAAGTGCATCTAGTGTCTTGATACGTCCCAACGTATCTATACTTTTTGATTGTTCCATGCTATTATATTACTCGTTTTCGATGTTTATGGGCTTTACTTTACACTTTTGTATCATTTTTGGGACTAACCTACTAACCGGAGGCCCAGCCCGAATTGCTGTTTTTTTGCCTATTTCAGTGTTTTGAAGAAAAGGAATATCAAACAGAGTCCAAATGGAATGAAACCTTCGGGAGCGATCTTTTTGGAACAAACGCAATCCATGAGACTTGGAGTGCATGTCAAGAAGCAGCCGAGGCGGGCACGAGGGTGCCTGGCACGCCCCCACCCTTATGGGCCCCTCGTGGCTCCCCTGACCGACCTCCTTCGCCTATATATACTCTCGTACCTTGAAAACATCGGGGAGCACCATGTAAACCTAATTCCAGCGTCGCAACCTTCTGTACACGTGAGATCCCATCTTGGAGCCTTCGCCGGTGCTCCACCAGAGGGGGAATCAACCACGGAGGGCTTCTACATCATCGCCAAGGCCTCTCCGATGAGTTGTGAGTAGTTAACCGCAGACCTTCGGGTCCATAGTTATTATCTAAATGGCTTCTTCTCTCTCTTTGAATCTAAATACAAAGTTCTCCTCGATCTTCTTGGAGATCTATTCGATGTAACCCTTTTTGTGGTGTGTTTGTCGAGATCCGATGAATTGTGGGTTTATGATCAAGTTTATCTATGAGAAATAATTGAATCTCCTCTGAATTCTTTTATGTGTGATTGGTTATCTTTGCAAGTCTCTTTGAATTATAAATTTGGTTTGGCCTACTAGATTGATCTTTCTTGCAATGGGGGAAGTGCTTAGCTTTGGGTTCAATCTTGCGGTGTCCTTTCCCAGTGACAGTAGGGGTAGCAAGGCAAGTATTGTATTGCTGCCATCGAGGATAAAAAGATGGGATTTATATCATTTTGTTTGAGTTTATCCCTCTACATCATGTCATCTTGCCTAATGTGTTACTCTGTTCTTATGAACTTAATACTCTAGATGCATGCTGGATAGCGGTCGATGTGTGGAGTAATAGTATTAGATGCCGGCATGAGTCGGTCTACTTGTCGCGGACGTGATGCCTATATGCATGATCATGCCTAGATAATCTCATAACTATGCACTTTTCTATCAATTGCTTGACAGTAATTTGTTCACCCACCGTAATACTTATGCTATCTTGAGAGAAGACACTAGTGAGAACTATGGCCCCCGGGTCTATCTTTTATCATATAAGTTTCCAATCTATCTTTATTTTGCAATCTTCAGTTCCCAATCTATATCATAAAAATACCAAAAATATTTATCTTATCTTATTATCTCTATCATATCTCACTTTCGCAAGTGGTTGTGAAGGCATTGACAATCCCTTTATCGCGTTGGTTGCGAGGTTCTTGTTTGTTTATGTAGGTATGAGGGACTTGTGAGGAGCCTCCTACTGGACTGATACCTTGGTTCTCAAAAACTGAGGGAAATACTTACGCTACTTTGCTGCATCACCCTTTCCTCTTCAAGGGGAAACCAACACAGTGCTCAAGAGGTAGCAAGAAGGATTTTTGGCACCGCTGCCGGGGAGGTCTTTGCTCAAGTCAAGACATACCAAGTACCCATCACAAACTCATCTCCCTCCCATTACATTATTTGCCATTTGCCTATCGTTTTCCTATCCCCCACTTCACCCTTGCCGTTTTATTCGCCCTCTATTTTCCGTTAGCCTCTCTTTTTCGCTTGTTCCTCATTTTTTGTGCCCCTATGTCTGAAACTGAGGAGGTTATCGTTGATAAGGAAAATAGTAATAACATGGAAAACTTTGATGCTTTTGATGATCCTATTGAAGAACCACCTATCTTACATACTAAAAAGTTTCAAATCGGTAGTGGTAATATTATTGGAAAAGGGGTTATTCAAGATTTCTTTATTTGTGCCGGTGCTTTGCCCGCTGTGGATCTATTCTTCATAGAACTAGTAGTCTTGCGGATGCCATATCCTTGCTTATAGTTGAAGTTGAAAGACAATTTATGTATATGCATCCCTGTATACAAAGGATTTTCCTAGAATTTTCCAGTATTGAGCATTCTTCTGTTAAGCGTGCAACTACTATCTTTTTGGCACATGAGTTCAGATTCATAATAAAAGAAGCTAAAGAATTTTTTGCGCACTATAGGGTAGACGCTGGCCGTCCTCCCATAGAGGCAATCCTCTTCTACCAAGATGACATAATGCGTTTTCAATCTCTAGATCATGTTGCTTTCAATGAAAACCTTAGAAAAAAGGTTCCTATCGATTTTCTAGTTGATAGAATTTCCGAACTTAATAACGATTTTGCTATTCGAAACAATGATTTAGAATAATCTCTTGAGTATAGGCTTATGACTTTCTGCCAAAAGAATGCTTATAATGATGAATTGGTTGTGCAATATGAAGGGCCGAAGGAGGAACCCATACCTCCCGAGATTGATCTTGGAGACTCCTGTCCCATTAAATTTAGCACTTTTGATTACTTTTGCTTGCCACAAAGAAAACTTGCTTCTGAACATAGGGAATATGAGATGAGTTTTTGTGATTTATCCTACTATTATGGCAATACCTAGATCTATTCTCGCTTTTATGCCTAGCTATGGGCGTTAAACGATAGTGCTTGTTGGGAGGCAACCCAATTTTCTTTTCATTCCTTGCTTTTTTGCTTATGTTTAGTAATAAATAAATCATCTAGCTTCTGTTTAGATGTGGTTTTATGTTTTAATTAGTGTTTGTGCCAAGTAGAACCTATAGGAGAACCTACGTCGATAGTTAATTTGATTCTGCTGAAAAATAGAAACTATTGCATGCACGAGAATAATTTTAATAAATCACAGAAACGGGCTTTTTAGTTGATTCTTTTTGAAGTAGATCAATGGACAAATTGCCTAGAACTTCCTAGTTTCGTAGGAATTTTAGAGTTCCAGAAGTATTCGAAAGTTACAGATTTATACAGACTGTTCTGTTTTTGACAGATTCTGTTTTTCGTGTGTTGTTTGCTTATTTTGATGAATCTATGGCTAGTATCGGGGGGTATGAACCATAGAGAAGTTGGAATACAGTAGGTTTAACACCAATATAAATAAATAATGAGTTCATTACAGTACCTTATGTGGTGGTTTTTCTTTTTTGCACTAATGGATCTCATGAGATTTCCTGTTGAGTTTTATGTTGTGAAGTTTTCAAGTTTTGGGTAAAGATTTGATGGATTATGGAATAAAGAGTGGCAAGAGCCTAAGATTGGGGATGCCCATGGCACCCCAAGAAAATTCAAGGACAACCAAAAGCCTAAGATTGGGGACGCCCCGGAAGGCATCCCCTCTTTCGTCTTCGTCTATCGGTAACTTTACTTGGAGCTATATTTTTATTCACCACATGATATGTGTTTTGCTTGGAGCATCTTGTATGATATGATTCTTTGCTTTTTAGTTTACCAAAATCATAATTTATGTACAAACCTTTTGGGAGAGACACACATGATTCATAATTTATTAGAATACTCTATGTGATTCACTTATATCTTTTGAGCTAGACAATTTTGCTCTAGTGCTTCACTTATATCTTTTTAGAGCACGGCGGTGGTTTTATTTTGTAGAAATTATTGATCTCTCATGCTTCACATATATTGTTTCGAGAGTCTTTTAGAACAACATGGTATTTGCTATGGTTATAAAATTGGTCCTAGAATGAAGGGCATCCAAGTTGGGTATAATAAAAACTATCATAGAAAGTGAATTGGATGCTATGATCAATTTGATGCTTGATAATTGTTTTGAGATATGAGGATGGTGATATTAGAGTCATGCTAGTGGAGTAATTGTGAATTTGAAGAATACTTGTGTTGAAGTTTGTGATTCCTGTAGCATGCACGTATGGTGAACCATTATGTGATGAAGTTGGAGCATGATTTATTTATTGATTGTCTTCCTTATGAGTGGCGGTCGGGGACGAGCGATGGTCTTTTCCTACCAATCTATCCTCCTAGGAGCATGCGCATAGTACTTTATTTCAATAACTTGTAGATTGTTGCAATAAGTATATGAGTTCTTTATGACTAATGTTGAGTCCATGGATTATACGCACTCTCACCCTTCCACCATTGCTAGCCTCTCTTGTGCCGTGCAACTTTCTCCAGTACCATACACCCACCATATATCTTCCTCAAAAGAGCCACCATACCTACCTACTATGGCATTTCCATAGCCATTTCGAGATATATTTCCATGCAACTTTCCATCGTTCCGTTTATTATGACACGCTCCATCATTGTCATATTGCTTTTGCATGATCATGTAGTTGACATCGTATTTGTGGCAAAGCCACCTTGATTATTCTTTCATACATGTCACTCTTGATTCATTGAATATCCCGGCACACCGCCAGAGGCATCCCCATAGAGTAATATTTTGTTCTAAGTATTGAGTTGTAATTCTTGAGTTGTAAGTAAATAAAAGTGTGATGATCTTCATTATTAGAGCATTGCCCAAGTGAGGAAAGGATGATGGAGACTATGATTCCCCCACAAGTCGGGATGATACTCCGGACTTTAAAAGAGGAGAAAGGCCATAAAAAAGAGAAAGACCATATATATAAAAAATGAGAGAAAAAGAGAGAAGGGACAATGTTACTATCCTTTTACCACACTTGTGCTTCAAAGTAGCACCATGATCTTCATGATAGAGAGTCTCCTATGTTGTCAGTTTCATATAATAGTGGGGATTTTTCATTATAGAACTTGGTTTGTATATTCCAATGATGGGCTTCCTCAAAATGCCCTAGGTCTTCGTGAGCAAGCAAGTTGGATGCACACCCACTTAGTTTCTTTTGTTGAGATTTCATACACTTATAGCTCTTGTGCATCCGTTGCATGGAAATCCCTACTCACTCACATTGATATCTATTAATGGGCATCTCCATAGCCCGTTGATACGCCTAGTTGATGTGAGACTATCTTCTCCTTTTTGTCTTCTACACAACCATCATTCTATTCCACATATAGTGCTATGTCCATCGCTCACGCTCATGTATTGCGTGAAAGTTGAAAAAGTTTGAGAACATAAAAGTATGAAACAATTGCTTGGCTTGTCATCGGGGGTGTGCATGATTAAATACTTTGTGTGATGAAGATAGAGCATAGCCAGACTATATGATTTTGTAGGGATACTTTCTTTAGCCATGTTATTTTGAGAAGACATGATTGCTTTGTTAGTATGCTTGAAATATTATTGTTTTCATGTCGATATGAACTTTTATCTTGAATCATTTGGACCCGAACATTCATGCCACAATCAAGAAGAAGCCGAGGTGGGCACGAGGGTGCCTGGCACGCCCTAGGGGGGTGGGCGTGCCCCCAACCTCATGGGCTCCTTGTGGCTCCCCTGTCCGACCTCCTTCATCTATACATACTCTCGTACCCTAAAAACATCGGGGAGCACCACGAAAACCTAATTCCACCACCGCAACCTTATGTACCCGTGAGATCCCATCTTGGAGCCTTCGCCGGCGCTCCGCCGGAGGGGGGAATCAACCACGGAGGGCTTCTACATCATCGCCAAGGCCTCTCCGATGAGTTGTGAGTAGTTTACCAAAGACCTTCGGGTCCATAGTTATTAGCTAGATGGCTTCTTCTCTCTCTTTGAATCTCAATACAAAGTTCTCCTCGATCTTCTTGGAGATCTACTCGATGTAACTCTTTTTGTGTTGTGTTTGTCGAGATCCGATGAATTGTGGGTTAATGATCAAGTTTATCTATGAGAAATATTTGAATCCCCTCTGAATTATTTTATGTGTGATTGGTTATCTTTGCAAGTCTCTCCGGATTATCAGTTTGGTTTGGCCTACTAGATCGATCTTTCTTGCAATGGGAGAAGTGCTTAGCTTTGGGTTCAATCTTGCGATGTCCTTTCCCAGTGACAGCAGGGGTAGCAAGGCACGTATTGTATTGTTGCCATCGAGGATAAAAAGATGGGGTTTATATCATATTGTTTGAGTTTATCCCTCTACATCATGTCATCTTGCCTAATGCGTTACTCTGTTCTTATGAACTTAATACTCTAGATGCATGCTGGATAGCGATCGATGTATGGAGTAATTGTAGTAGATGCAGGCAGGAGTTGGTCTACTTGTCGCAGACGTGATGCCTATATACATGATCATGCCTAGATAATCTCATAACTATGCACTTTTCTATCAATTGCTCGACAGTAATTTGTTCACCCATCGTAATACTTATGCTATCTTGAGAGAAGCCACTAGTGAAACCTATGGCCCCCGGGTCTATCTTTTATCATCTAAGTTTCCAATCTATCTTCATTTTGCAATCTTTACTTTCCAATCTATATCATAAAAATACCATAAATATTTATCTTATCTTATTATCTCTATCAGATCTCACTTTTGCAAGTGGCCGTTGAGGGAGTCCTAGATTAGGGGGTATCCGGACAGCCGGACTGTGTGCAATGTCCGGGCTATTGAAGCGTGAACATACAAGACTCAAGACTTCGGCCTGTGTCCAGATGGGACTCTCCTTTGCGTGGAAGGCAAGCTTGGTGATTCAGATATTGTGTTTCCTTTCTTGTAACTAACTCCATGTAAACCCTAGCCCTCTTCGGTGTCTATATAAACCGGAGAGGTTGGTTCTTAGAAGGCCGATCACAATTACAATCATACCATCATAGGCTAGCTTCTAGGGTTTAGCCTCTACGATCTCGTGGTAGATCTACTCTTGTACTACCCATATGATGAATATTAATCAAGCAGGAAGTAGGGTTTTACCTCCATCGAGAGGGCCCGAACCTGGGTAAACATCTGTGTCCCTTGCTTCCTGTTACCATCAGCCTTGACGCACAGATCGGGACGCCCTACCCGAGATCCGCCGGTTTTGACACCGACATCGGTGCTTTCATTTGAGATTTCCTCTGTGACATCGCCGCAAGGCTCAATGGCTCCTCCAATCATCGTCGGCAACATGGTCCAGGGTGAGACTTTCCTCCCCGGACAGATCTTTGTGTTCGGGGGCTTCGCACTGCGGGCCAATTTGCTTGGCCATCTGGAGCAGATCGACAGCTATGCCCCTGGCCACCAAATCAGGTTCGGAAACCTAAGCTACACGGTGGATATCCGCGGAGGCTTGATCTCCGACGGATTCGGGCCCGCGCCAGGAGCACCGGACAGTCACAGCGAGCATGGCATGGACCTCCTGTCGGACAACGCTCGGGACATCGCCCCTGCTGTAGCCCCGGACTCAAATCCGGAGCAGGCTGCGTTGCCTAGGGACGGAGGGATGGACCCCGCCCCGCAGGCCGTACCCTCATCGGCGGTGGAGCCGAACACATGCCTCGCTTCTGAGGATGCCTGTGACTCCAGATCCCCGGATTCATATCTGGTTATAGGATCCAGTCCGCGCGTTCCCGAGCCCATCGAACCTGGTTGGGCTCCGGTAATGGAGTTCACCGCTGCGGACATCTTTCAGCACTCGCCCATTTGCGACATGCTAAACTCATTAAAGTCTTTCTCTTTGTTAGGAGGCTTTCGGCCGAACTATGTCCGGCTCAAGTAGGAAGCAGGCGACGATGAGATTCGCTACCCACCCACCACCCACTTCATAGCCATGGTTGATAATTTAACCGACGCGCTTGACTTCGACTCCGAAGCCATCGACGTTATGGATGACGATGCAGGAGAAGATTCAGAACCTATGGGGCGCCGGACTTCTGCCTCGTCACACGACATATACATGGTGGATACACCCAAGGAGGACAATGGTGAAAATCCGGAAGATAAAACCCCCAGGCAAAAGCCAAAGCGACGGTGCAGACGTCGTTCCAAGTCCAGCAACAGTAAAAATACCAGCAAGAGCGCCAGAAGGATCGATACTCCGGCCAACCCCGAAGGCAACAACGACCATACGGAACCAGCGATGGAGCAGGACGAACCAGGTCACGCCGAACACAGTTCGGAGCAGACGCCCTAAGACAATGATCCAGAGGGACGAGTTCATCAAACCGACCCAGGACAAGAATACAGTCCGGATGATGACGCATTCATCATTCTGGAAGAATGCGTGGAACGAGATAACCTCCATAGAAAGCTTATGTCCACAGCGAGAAGTTTGAAGAAGCAGAAGCAACGGCTTAAAGCCGCACAGGAAATGCTCAATCGCAGATGGAACAAAGTGCTTGACACTGAAGAAAGATATGGCGACGATCGCCATACAAAGAGCTACCCAAAACGTAAGCTACTGCTAGAATTCGACGATGAGGCTGTTCCACCAAAGAATAACACGACCAGGAGACTAGACATGCCACTCCATAACCGCAACAAAGAAGCTATAGACGCCGCACACGACCTACGTGAGCACCTGTATAAGAAAGCCGACACAGCTAGGTCCATCTATGGATCTAAAGTACACACCCCGGCGAGGGACTATGGTCACCACAATGATTACACCAACCAAATACCAGTTCGTAATAAACACCGAACACAACAACAGCTGACGGCATGCCACAATATGTCCAGATACAAAGGGGCTGCTCAACCCCTGTGCTTTACTAATGAAGTACTGGACCATGAATTTCCACAGGGCTTTAAACCTGTGAACATAGAGGCATAAGACGAAACAACAGACCCAGGGGTCTGGATAGAGGACTTTATCCTAGACATACATATGGCTCGCGGGGATGACCTCCATGCCATCAAATACCTTCCCCTGAAACTAAAGGGACCAGCCAGACACTAGTTGAAAAGCCTCCCCAAAAATTCAATTGGGAGTTGGGAAGAACTCGAAGACGCCTTCAGGGCCAATTTTCAAGGGACTTATGTCCGGCCTCCAGACGCCGACGACTTAAGTCACATAGTCCAACAACCCGAAGAGTCCGCCCGCAAGCTTTGGAACAGATTCCTCACTAAGAAGAATCAAATTATTGATTGTCCGGATGCCGAAGCCTTATCGGCATTCAAACACAGCATCCGTGACGAGTGGCTCACCAGACACCTCGGCCAAGAAAAGCCAAGGACAATGGCAGCCCTAACAAGCCTTATGACCCGCTTTTGCGTGGGAGAAGATAGCTGGCTAGCCTGTAAAGGCACCAGCGACCCCAGCACATACGAAATAAGGGATGGCAACGGGAAGCCACGGCGTAATAAAAATAAACGCCAAAAACAAGGAAGAGAGCCCGGATAACACAACGGTTAATACTGTATTCAGGGGCTCTCGACCTAATCAGCAAAATAAGCCATCTAAAGGCAGTAAAGAGGGACCATCCGGACTGAATAGAGTCCTAGATAGATTGTGCCAAATCCATGGCACCCGTGACAAGCCTGCAAACCACACGCACAGAGAGTGCTAGGTGTTCAAGCAGGCCGACAAATTGAATGCCGAACACAAGGGAAGGGAAACACCAAGTGAGGACGAGGATGAACCTCGCCAGCCGAACACTGCGGGACAGAAAAAATTCCCGCCAGAGGTTAAAACAGTAAACATGATCCATGCGACTCATACATCCATGAGAGGGCACGGACGCACGCATAGAGACGCGCACGATATAGAGCCGCACCTAACTATTGGATGTCTTATCCGATCACTTTTGATCACTTGGACGGCCGGACTAGTATTCGGTGCGGTGGATCAGAGGCCTTGGTGCTCGACCCAATGATTGACGGATACGCCTCACCCGGGTCCACATGGACGACGGCAGTAGTCTCAATTTAATATACGAGGACACTGTCCGCAGGATGGGGATAAACCCATCCAGAATCAGCCAAAACAACACCACCTTTGAAGGGGTGATACCAGGCATTGAAGCCTACAACAGGGCCTTCGTCATACTGGAGTTAACCTTCAGCTCTCCAGGCAACTCCAGAAGCGAAGAACTACTCTTCATCATCGCACCCTTCCAAAGCGACTATCACGCAGTGCTCGGAAGAACGGCCTTCGCCCGCTTCAATGCATTGCTGCACTATGGCTACCTTACACTTAAGATGCCCGGTCCGCGTGGCGTCATTACCATCAGCGGAATAACAGAGCGCTCGTCACGCACAGAGGAACACACGACAACCCTCGTGGCCGGACTATAAGCGACCTCCAACATCAAAAAAATATGACCGGTCGTTAAGACCATGGACACGGTTAGACGAGTCCGGTAGCCCGGATTGAACTAGGGCACCGTATATGTAATAGTATAGCGGATATCAGGGGCTATAACTACCTAATAAAGCCACACACTTGGCTCAACCTTATTGGCAGGCCAACAGCTTACACTTTTACTATCCATCGCGTACTAACGTTATAACCTCCTATGAGTTTTCTTTTTTCCGCATAAACATTCGCATGATACCCTTCCAGGATACGGCACAACGGAGACAAAGGCGCAGACGTGCAGCAGGGCCCCGTTCAACAGGTTTCTTTTTAGATTAAGCCCATGTGTAAACCTTTTCTATTTCCTCTTGTTGTTTAACCATCCCATGGGTTCCATACCCACAGAGGATACTGTCATTTTTGGCATTTCGCCACGACAGATTAACGCACGTACCTGGAAACACAGAGTTTATAATGAATAGGCATTCCTGAGCCCATCATCTATTATAAAGTCTGAATACCTTCGGGAGTGTTTGACGTCACGAGTTAGGCCTTATATGCATCAGCTCCGAATCATGTCTTTGGTCAAATGTTGGGTTTGCCCGGCTCCTGGGTTTGTCGCCTTACGTTCCATTATTATCGGCTAAGGTGGCCAAAGGAGAACTACTGTGATTGTGCCCTGGTTATTCCAGATGAGCACCTCAGTAGAGAAAGCTGAAAACTGATTGTCATGATGTAGCGAGAGACTGTTCAACCACTCGAGGACTCACCGGAATCTTTAGGATTCCTCCGCATTAACGAAGGGCCATTTCCTGGTCATGTACATGTGCGCCCGTATCTGGATGCACGCGAAAATACCAAGGGCTACATAGTAGCCCCAATGTTAGACTCCCACGGCTAAGCAAAAGTGTTACAGCTATATAGTCGGTTGCCTAGTTCGACGTGCGATCACCTCCTTAATGGACCAAGACATTGGATCAAGTGTGATTAAGCTGTCACGCCCAATATGCGATACTATCCTAAAAAGACTCGAAGGTCCCACCAAGGATAGAACCGCATATTGAAACGCTTTTGCAAGGTGGATATCATTACATCAACATTACATAATAGATGGGGATACATACAAGAGGCATACAATGCCACACGAATACAACATCACAATACATAAGAGCATCATCCGCCTACAGATGAAATACAAAGAGAAACTCAAACGACATCCATCCTGCTAGCCCAGGCTGCCGACCTGGAACCTATCCCCTGATCGAAGAAGAAGCAGAAGAAGAACTCCAAAACAAACAAGCATCGCTCTCGCATCATGATCATCGAATAACCTGTACCTGCAACTGTTGTTGTAGTAATCTGTGAGCCACGAGGACTCAGCAATCCCATTACCATGGGTATCAAGACTAGCAAAGCTTAAAGGGAAAGGAAGGGGTAAAGTGGTGAGGTTGCAACAGCGACTAAGCATGTATGGTGGCTAACATACGCAAATAAGAGCGAGGAGAGAGCAAGCAGAACAGCCGTGAAGCTAGCAATGATCAAGAAGTGATCCTGAACTCCTACTTACGTCAAACATAACCCAAAACCGTGTTCACTTACTGGACTCTGCCGAAAAGAGACCATCATGGCTACACATGCGGTTGATGCATTTTAATTTTGGATCTGGTGTCAAGTTATCTACAACCGGACATTAACAAATTCCCATCTGCCACATAACCAAGGGCACGGATTTCGAAAGTTTACACCCTGCAGGGGTGTCCCAACTTAGCCCATGATAAGCTCTCATGATCAACGAAGGATATACCTTCTCCCAGGAAGACCCGATCAGACTCGGAATCCCGGTTTACAAGACATTTCGACAATGGTAAAACAAGACCAGCAAGACTGCCCGATGCGCCGACAATCCCGATAGGAGCTGCACATATCTCGTTCTCAGGGCAACACGGGATGAGCAATCCGTACAACTAAAACCAGACCTCAAGTTTCCCTGAGGGGGCGCTGCAAAGGGCTCTAGTTCGGAACACTTACACAAGCATTGGCCCGGGGAGGGGAGGGGGCTATAATAAAGATGACCCTTGGGTTAATTACTCCCAAGGGAAATGTAGGTGGTGGTGAGGCAAATGGTAAAACCAAAGTTGGGCCTTGCTGGAGGAGTTTTATTCAAAGTGAATTGTCAAGGGGGTCCCATAAATCACCCAACCGCGTTAGGAACGCAAAATCCGGGAACATAACACCGGTATGACGGAAACTAGGGTGGCAAGAGTGGAACAAAACACCAGGCATAAGGCCGAGCCTTCCACCCTTTACCAAGTATATAGATGCATTAATAATATAAGAGATATTGTGATATCCCAACATAATCATGTCCGTCATGGAGCAATCTTCAACTTCACCTGCAACTAGCAACGCTATAAGAGGGGCTGAGCAAAGAGGTAACATAGCCGAACAACGGTTTGCTAGGAAGGGTGAAAAGGTTAGAGGCTGACATGGCAATTTGGGAGGCTTGAAGAGCAATTGATAGGTAGCACAGCCAAGCAATAGAATGAAGCAACTAGCATAGCAATGATAGTAGTGAGATCCAGGGTAGCGGTCATCTTGCCTGAAATCCCGCTAGGAAGAAGAACGAGTCAATGAAGAAGATGAATGGGAGTAGTCGAACGAATCCTCACAATCGCAACATTACCAGAACTAAGAAGCAACACCGGAAAGAAACAAACAACATGGTAAACCAACAAGCATAAGCATGGCATGATGCGCAAACAAGTATGATGCATGACCAGTTTAATGAGGCATGGCATGGCAATATGCACAAACAACACTACAAGTTATGTGGAGCTCAATATGCAACGAGTTGCATATTGATGAAACACCACATCCATTATTTAGTTCTCTCTCGTTTAGGAACACAACAATATTACATGTTATTAAACATGGCAAGAGGTGAAACATAAATAAACTACCTAACTAGGCAAGTTTAAGTGAGGTCGGAAACAACAAACAACAATTCCGGAAAATCCTCATGTCATCTAGCAATTTAATGCAACAACAATTTTAAACATTTTAAATGTTGTTATCATGATGCAGATGACATATGCAAGTTTTTATGCAATTTTATGAAAATGTTGACATGAGCATGTTATGAAGCATTTGGTCACCATGGCGGATCGAAACAGGGTGCCACGACAATGAGAATGTAAATGGCGCCACGGCAACATTCCGGTCCCGGTAACTCGATTGAGATACCGATGCAAAAGAGAAGTGTGCGGATGAGTGTGTCATGCAAAAGGTGATGGGGTGATCCCGGTTACCGGGTTCGCACGGGTCGACGGCATTGCAAACGAGGAGGAACGTGCAAGGATCAATTCGGGACATGGTCCAAACATAGGGTGCATCTCATACAACACATGCATTGGTCCACGGACGTCGTCTCAGGGTTATACCTTTGAAGCGTGCGTTTTGGAGCGATTCGATCTCGTCGAGGGAAGTAGTGGTACTCGCGGGTAGTAGTGGAAGTAGTTGTACATGGCGACGGTAGTCATACACGAGTTGTAGTCGAACTTGACGGAGCCAATGTCCTCGAGGGTAGTCATGGTACTTAGGGTCTTTGGACTTGCCGGTCTCGGTTCTTGCGACGGTAGTCGAACTTGCAGGGTTGTCAATGTCGCGTCACATGGCGTCCATGTGGTCTCCGAGAAACTTGACAGACCAGTTGCTCCGAGTCCTCGGTCCTCATGCTACTTGCCGAAATCCAAGAGGGTCTTGGCAAGATCCAGAACAACACAAAAGGCCTCAGTTGAGAGCGTTCAAAAGGACACGATGAACTGGTCACCTCCGACGGCGGCAGGTTTCACTGATGGGGTGCTCGCAGGAGTGGTAGATGCATGGGGCAAGGGTAGCAGAAGGTCAACACGCATGACCGGATCAAGCCTTGCTCGATGTAGCGGGCGTAGGGGAGAGGGCAGCACGATGCAGAGCGGGGCGCATCTGGACTTGGCGGGGAAACGAGGATTGGGCGGAGGCGGCCGAATCCAAGGCGGGGGAGGCGCGACAGGAAGCAGGGGCGGCTGGTCAGCAGGGCACGAACGACGGCGAGCTAGGTCGCTGGAGCGGTTGGGCAGGAGGCGCGAAGAGCAGCAGGCGCGTGCAAGGCGAAACAGGAGAGGTCGCCGGCAGGGTAGGAGAGCAAGGGGAACACGGGCTCCTGGTGGAGCTCAATGGCAACGGCTGTCACCGGCATGACGCGGCAAGGTGTGGGTGGCGATGGAACTTGATGGCGAGGCGGAGGACAAACACGAGCCGTGGGTCATTGCGGCTGATGGAGGCCGACGAGGTGCGCGGGTGCCGTGGCGGGAAGGCGGCGTGTCTCCAGGCGGTTGAGGCCAAACAGAGGAAGGAGGGGGCGCGAGCACGGTGCGGCAAGGGACAGGAGGAGGCAATGGGGATCAGGCACTGGTACGAGGGGCTCCTCCCCTGTGGTGGCGCTAGAGGGAGGGGATCGAGAGAATGGGGACGGGCTGAGCGAGGGGCTAGGGTTTAGGTAGGCTGCAGCTGGGCCTTGGGCCAAATGGGCTGCGGGGAAGCAGGCCGGCTTAGCTGCTGGGCTCTCTTCTCTCTCTCACTCTAAAGAAAACAAAACAAAACAGAGATGAGAAATAAAATAAAGGTAGGTTAGGGGAAGAAGTTGGACACGCGGATAATTTCCTCGGACTCACAAAAATGAGCTTGATCCAAGGAAATAGAAGTTGGCACGAATGCAAGATTTAAATTCAAACTCATTGGAATTTAATTCAAATGGTTTGAACCAGAACAAGGTTTTAGAAGTGTCCAAAAATGTTGGGAATTTTGGTGGAGATTGGAAACGTGATGAAACTAATTATGGGAAAAGTTGAGGCCAAGGGTTTAGATAGAAAGGCATGGGATTTGTTTGCAAGTGTGTTATGGTTAATTCCAAAACAATGGAATATTAGTTTTATAGCTCCCTAATAATATTGGGAGGATATATGTTATAAAGAGAAATCACCATGTGCATATCCCTCGATTTAAATGGACTGAAGATCCATACGGTTTATTTAGTTGAGTTTTAAAAAGGGGTGCAAGATGCCATGATGCAATGCACATGAAGCAATGAGATGAAAAGTCTGACATGAACAAAATGCAAAATGAAGACAAAAACCCAACCACGAAGGAGATAATCATATCGCATCTCCGGAAAAGGCAAGAGTTGGAGTTACGAATATGGAAAGTAGTATCCGGGGCGTTACATAAGCATATTTCTTCTTGAACACCCCCGCATTGTATGCATGGGGGCTGAAGCCAACGATTGCTAACTTTTGGATTACATATTTATATATACATATATATAAACGGCCGCACAGGGGACATAATCATTTTTTCTGGCAAATAGTATAAATACAGCCTCATAATCAAAATAAACATTGTTTTTACAATGATTTCGTTCATCATTCGAACAAGACATTCTTCGAGCACTGCGCCTCTATTAGACGGGAACCTTCTGTGACCTGCGCCAAGTAGTGCTCAGCCGGATATTGGCCCCCCACCGGATCCTGGGCCGCTATAATGGTGGCATCCATATCCGTCCAATAGGCTTTAACGCGGGCAAGAGCCATCCGTGCACCCTCTATACACGCCGACCTCCTCATGGCATCGATCCGAGGCACGGCCCCAAGGAACTGTTGCACCAAACCAAAGTAACTGTCTGTCTTAGGCCCCTTTGGCCAAATATGGTCTATTACAGACCGCATTGCAAGCCCAGACAACCTATGAAGCTCCGCTACAGCAGCCATCTTGTCACTTAACGGCAGCGGGCGAGTGGGAGCATGGAATTGCGACCAGAAAAACTTCTCCACTTCCTTGTTACCTTGACCTTTGAAGAATTCGGCAGCGTCAGCCGTACTCTTCACCAAATCCGCATATGCGTCCGTAGGACTCCAGCATCCATCCAGGGGAGCGTACTTCGGATCGAAAAATTTCGTCCGCAGCAAATAGGAGCCCCCAGCCGCGATTTCACCGGCCCGTCGAAGCTCCTCCCGCGCACCCCTGAGTTCAGTCCAGATTTCCTTGGTGGCATTCAGTGCCTTGTTCAGTTCGGCCGAATTATCCTCATGTTCCTTTTTAAGGAGCTCATACCGGTCAGCGACATCTTTTAACTCAATAGCCATTTCAGCTATCTTTTCCTCACTTCAGCGATGAGCAGCCTGTTCGGCCCTCAATTCCTCGGCTGCCTTTAGGGCAGCCGCATTACTCACCCGAGCTTGTTCCTTGGCTTGAGCAAGTTCCGCCCTCAGGGCCTCCACGGCAGCAGCACCATCTGCAGTCCAAACATATTACATTAATATCATGCGACCTTCATATTTTCCTATACAAGGGAAGGCATGACACATACCTTGTGATTTGTCCAGCTGCTCATTCACCAGCGTGATATCGACATTAATTGATCCAATTCGCCTCGTTAGTTCGGCAACTTCAACGGACTGGCCGACGTTCGGACCCACAGGTACCTGCACATATTTATAGCACAATCAATCGTTTATGATCCCCCGTTTGCCGCCTAGGGAGAGCAACCAGAGTCTCAAGGGCTACTATCTATATGGAGCACAGCTAGCGCGTGCTTCACAGCCAAAGAAATAGTGTATTCTTCATTACGTACCTCAAAGCCTCTGAGCAGGCTTGTGAATGCTTCATTCAAGCCGCTTGTAGCGGATGAAATCTTCTTGAGCACCATGCTCATTAACGAGCGGTGCCCCCCAAGAGCGCAACTCGCTCCAGTAAGCCCGTCAGTGCGTCCGGCCGGTCATTGAACCGCGCCGGACCCTTCCCATCGCCCCCCGCGTGAGCCAAATGCCCCGGACTCAGGGTGGCTGACGTATTGGCTTCCGGCTTCAGCAGATCCGGACTCCTTCGTGACGACACCTCGGTGTCACCCGCTTCATGAGTCAGAGAAGCGAGTGGGGTCTCGCTCTCCATCATCTCCGGAGAAAGGTCCCCCGAAGACAAACCCTGTTGAGAAGAGCCGCTGGCCGGACTACAAAAAAGTTGAATCCTGGTTATTGATCTAGGATAAACATAGTACCCTCGGATTGTGAATTGACTTACAGCTCAATTGAGGGCTGGCCCGTTGGAGGGCATGATGCGGTGAGGGTGCCCGTCGGGACAAGGCCCGCTAGGGATGTCTTTTTCCCTGGTTGGGGCATCTCTGCCTCCATGTCTTTGGAGCCAGCCCTCTTCTTCCCGCGTGGCGAGGAGGCCTTAGCCTCCCTTTCCCGACTATCCTCCTTAGGGGAGGTAACAATTCCCTCGGATCGGATGCATAGCGTGTGGGGTTCGGTTTCTTCGTTCTTCCGCTTGTCTTTCCCCAAGGGCATCCTGCTGAGTACCCGATCAAGCATCTTGGCCATGGTGGGACCAGGCGAGCCTTCGGGAAGTGGTGCCGGACACCTGATTCTCTCCGCCTTGCTGAGCCATTCCTGGCCACAGAGGATTTTCAGAATAAACAACTATGACTAACTCAAAACAAGGTGTCCGGCGTCAAGATTACTTACTTGGGCATCTAGGAGATTGCAGCTTAGGCCCGCATCCTCTATGGTGTCCGGACACTCTACTTTCTGTCCGAAGAATAATTTGCACATCTCTTCGAGCTTCAAGCCAAAGAAGTGCTTGATAGTCCGCGAACCCTCCGGATTGAACTCCCACATCCAGAGAGGCCGGCGTTGGCACGACAGCACCCGACGGATTAACATCACTTGCATTATGCTGACAAGGTTAATGTCCCTCTCAAGGAGCTCCCGGATGCGATTTTGCAGTACTGGTACATCACCAGAGGGCCGCCAATTCCGCCCTATGTCGGTCCAAGACGCTAGCTGTGACGGGGGACCCGAGCGGAACTCAGGAGCGGCCGCCCACTTCGTGCCTCTGGGAGCCGTGACATAAAACCACCTCCGTTGCCATACATTGGATACTTCCGGGAAAGAACCCTCTGGCCACAGGGCATCGGCGTTCCTGCTTATTACAGCGCCTCCGCACTCCGCATGTCGCCCCTCAATCATCTTCGGCTTCACATTGAAGGTCTTAAGCCATAAGCCGAAGTGTGGGGTGACATGGAGATAAGCCTCGCACACGATGATGAACGACGAGATATGGAGGATGGCGTCTGGAGCCAGACCATGAAAATCCAACCCGTAATAGAACATGAGCCCCCTCACAAAGGGGTCAAGGGTGAAGCCCAAGCCGCGGAGGAAGTGTGGGACAAAGCGACACACTCATTAGGCTCCGGTGTGGGGATGACTTGCCCTGGGACAGGAAGCCTGTGCTGAATATCGGCGGTCAGGTATCCGACCCCCCTAAGGCTCACAATGTCTTCCTTTTGAATCAAGGAGGCCACCCATCAGCCCTAAGGGGCAGATCCGGACATATTGGAGGATCTGGGGTGTCGAAGCTTGGGTTTCGGGTGTTAGAGCTTGAGGTACGAGAAGGCGCGAGGAAGGTGGAAAAGAGGCATAGGCCTCAACCCCTTTATAAAGAGGGTGAATATCAAGAGTTCTCGGTGTGACCGTTTGAGGCTTATCTAAAAACACACGGAGTTATACCAACAGCCGTCGTGGGGTCACGCACGCCCATATTAATGGAAAATCCCGTAATAAGTGGAACACGATCTCTGCCTCGACGGGACATGCCAATAAAACCGCCTCGTAACATGAGTCCTTGTGGGGTAAGAAATGTCGGCTCGCGTTGGACCAGGCCATGATGCACGGGCACGACGCACGAAGGTTGCCAGCAGATCAGATTTATGCCATGTGAAGATCATCTTGCAGATCCGGACACGATTCGAGTGTTCAATAATTAATTTGGAGTATTCGGAGAAGGAACCCGCCTTGCAATGCCGAAGACAATACTGCACGCCGGACTCAACGTCATTGAAGCCTGGTTCAGGGGCTACTGAGGGAGTCCTGGATTAGGGGGTATCCGGACAGCCGTACTGTGTGCAACGTCCGGACTATTGAAGCGTGAAGATACAAGACTCAAGACTTCGGCCCGTGTCCGGATGGGACTCTCCTTTGCGTGGAAGGCAAGCTTGGCGATCCGGATATTGTGTTTCCTTTCTTGTAACCGACTCCATGTAAACCCTAGCCCTCTCCGGTGTCTATATAAACCGGAGAGGTTGGTCCTTAGAAGGCCAATCACAATTACAATCATACCATCATAGGCTAGCTTCTAGGGTTTAGCCTCTACAATCTTGTGGTAGATCTACTCTTGTACTACCCATATCATCAATATAAATCAAGCAGGAAGTAGGGTTTTACCTCCATGAAGAGGGCCCGAACCTGGGTAAACATCTGTGTCCCTTGCTTCCTGTTACCATCAGCCTTGACGCACAGATTGGGACCCCCTACCCGAGATCCGCCGGTTTTGACACCGACAGCCGTGAAGGGATTGACAACCCCTTTATCGCGTTGGTTGCGAGGTTCTTGTTTGTTTGTGTAGGTACTGTTGGAAATATGCCCTAGAGGCAATAATAAAAGTGTTATTATTATATTTCTTTGTTCATGATAATAGTCTTTTATTCATGCTATAACTGTATTATCCGGAAATCGTAATACACGTGTGAATACATAGACCACAATATGTCCCTAGTGAGCCTCTAGTTGACTAGCTCGTTGTGATCAACAGATAGTCATGGTTTCCTGGCTATGGACATTGGATGTCGTTGATAATGGGATCACATCATTAGGATAATGATGTGATGGACAAGACCCAATATTAAGCATAGCACAAGATCGTGTAGTTCATTTTGCTAGAGCTTTTTCAATGTCAAGTATCTCTCCCGGATACCGTAAGAGTGCTTTGGGTGTACCAAACGTCACAACGTAACTGGGTGACTATAAAGGTGCATTACAGGTATCTCCGAAAGTGTCTGTTGGGTTGACACGGATCGAGACTGGGATTTGTCACTCCGTATGACGGAGAGGTATCTCTGGGCCCACTTGGTAATGCATCATCATAATGAGCTCAAGGTGATCAAGTGTTTGATCACGGGATCATGCATTGCGGTACGAGTAAAGTGACTTGCCGGTAACGAGACTGAACGAGGTATTGGGATACCGATGATCGAGTCTCGGGCATGTAACGTACCGATTGACAAAGGGAATTGTATACGGGGTTAGATCGAATCCTCGACATTGTGGTTCATCCGATGACAACATCGAGGAGCATGTGGGAGCCAACATGGGTATCCAGATCCCGCTGTTGGTTATTGACCTGAGGTCGTCTCGGTCATGTCTGCATGTCTCCCAAACCCGTAGGGTCTACACACTTAAGGTTCGGTGACGCTAGGGTCATCAGGAAGACAAGTATGTGATTACCGAATGTTGTTCGGAGTCCCAGATGAGATCCCGGACGTCACGAGGAGTTCCGGAATGGTCCGGAGGTAAAGATTTATATAAGGAAAGTGGTTAAACGGACACCGGAAAGTTTCGGTGGCATACCGGTATTGTACCGGGGCCACCGGAAGGGTTCCGGGGGTCCACCGGGTGGGGCCACCCCTCCCGGGGGGCCACATGGGCTGTGTGGGAGAGGGAGCCAGCCCCTAGTGGGATGGGCGCGCCTCCCCACCTAGGCCCATGCGGCTAGGGCAAGGGGAGGGGAAACCCTAAAGGGGGCGCCCCCCTAGCTTGGGGGGCAAGCCTCCCCTCTTTCCCCTCTCCCTTTGGCCGCCGCCCCCCTCTAGGGTTTCCCCTAGAGGGCCGGCCCCCCCTAGCTCCTTCCCCTATATATAGAGGGGTGAGGGGAGGGCTGCTACACCCCAACTCAAGGCGCAGCCCCTCCCCTCCCCAACACCTCTCCTCCTCCGTACGTGCTCGGCGAAGCCCTGTCGGAGTACTTCTGCACCAACTACACCACGCCATCGTGCTGCCGTTGGAGCTGTCTTCCTCAACCTCTCCTTCCTCTTTGCTGGATCAAGACGGAGGAGACGTCGCCCGTACCGTACGTGTGTTGAACGCGGAGGTGCTGTCCGTTCAGCACTTGGTCATCGGTGATCCGAATCACGACGAGTACGACTCCATCATCACCATCCCCTTGAACGCTTCCGCACTTGATCTACAAGTGGTATGTAGATGCAAACTCACTCCCTTGACTCGTTGCTTAGATGAACTCATAGATGGATCTTGGTGAAACCGTAGGAAAAATTTTAATTTTCTGCAACGTTCCCCAATAGTGGTATCAGAGCCAGGTTTATGCGTAGTTCTCTTTGCACGAGTAGAACACAATTTTGTTATGGGTGTAGATCTTGTCAACTTGCATGCCGCTACTAGTCTTATCTTGCTTCAGTGGTATTTTGGGATGAAGCGGCCCGGACCAACCTTACACGTACGCTTACGTGAGACCGGTTCCATCGACTGACATGCATTAGTTGCATAAGGTGGCTGGCGGGTGTCTGTCTCTCCCACTTTAGTTGGAGCGAATTCAATGAAAAGGGTCCTTATGAAGGGTAAATAGAAGTTGACAAGATCACGTTGTGGTTATTCGTAGGTAAGAAAACGTTCTTGCTAGAACCCAATTGCAGCCACGTAAAAGATGCAACAACAATTAGAGGACGTCTAACTTGTTTTTGCAGCAATTGTCATGTGATGTGATATGGCCAGAAGTTGTGATGAATGATGAATGATATATTGTGATGTATGAGATCATGTTCTTGTAATAGGAATCACGACTTGCATGTCGATGAGTATGACAACCGGCAGGAGCCATAGGAGTTGTCTTTATTTTGTATGACCTGCGTGTCATTGAAGAACGCCATGTAAACTACTTTACTTCATTTGCTAAACGCGTTAGCCATAGAAGTAGAAGTAGTCGTTGGCGTGACAACTTCATGAAGACACGATGATGGAGATCATGATGATGGAGATCATGGTGTCATGCCGGTGACAAGATGATCATGGAGCCCCGAAGATGAAGATCAAAGGAGCTATATGATATTGGCCATATCATGTCACTACTTTATATAATTGCATGTGATGTTTATTATGTTTATGCATCTTGTTTACTTAGATCGACGGTAGTAAATAAGATGATGCCTTATAACAATTTCAAGAAAGTGTTCCCCCTAACTGTGCACCATTGCTAAAGTTCGTCGTTTCGAAGCACCACGTGATGATCGGGTGTGATAGATCCTTACGTTCACATACAACGGGTGTAAGACAGTTTTACACATGCAAAAACACTTAGGGTTAACTTGACGAGCCTAGCATGTACAGACATGGCCTCGGAACACGGAGACCGAAAGGTCGAACACGAGTCGTATGGAAGATACGATCAACATGAGAATGTTCACCGACGATGACTAGTCCGTCTCACGTGATGATCGGACACGGCCTAGTCGACTCGGATCGTGTAACACTTAGATGACTAGAGGGATGTCTAATCTGAGTGGGAGTTCATTCAATAATTTGATTAGATGAACTTAATTATCATGAACTTAGTCTAAAACCTTTTGCAAATATGTCTTGTAGATCAAATGGCCAACGCTCATGTCAACTTGAACTTCAACGCGTTCCTAGAGAAAACCAAGCTGAAAGATGATGGCAGCAACTATACGGACTGGGTCCGGAACCTGAGGATCATCCTCATAGCTGCCAGGAAACAATATGTCCTAGAAGGACCGCTAGGTGACGCTCCCGTCCCAGAGAACCAAGACATTATGAATGCTTGGCAGTCTCGTGCTGATGATTACTCCCTCGTTCAGTGCGGCATGCTTTACAGCTTAGAACCGGGGCTCCAAAAGCGTTTTGAGCATCACGGAGCATATGAGATGTTCGAAGAGCTGAAACTAGTTTTCCAAGCTCACGCCCGGGTCGAGAGATATGACATCTCCGACAAATTCTATAGTTGTAAGATGGAGGAAAATAGTTCTGTCAGTGAGCACATACTCAAGATGTCTGGGTTGCACAACCGTATGACCCAGCTGAATATTAACCTCCCTGATGAGGCAGTCATTGACAGAATCCTTCAGTCGCTCCCACCAAGCTACAAGAGCTTTGTGATGAACTACAATATGCAGGGGATGGTAAAGACCATTCCTGAAGTATTTTCTATGCTGAAGTCAGCAGAGGTTGAAATCAAGAAAGAACATCAAGTGTTGATGGTCAATAAGACCACTAAGTTCAAGAAGGGCAAGGGTAAGAAGAACTTCAAGAAGGACACCAAAGAGGTTGCCGCGCCCGGTAAGCCAGTTGCCGGGAAGAAGTCAAAGAATGGACCCAAGCCTGAGACTGAGTGCTTTTATTGCAAGGAGAAGGGTCACTGGAAGCGGAACTGCCCCAAATACTTAGCGGATAAGAAGGCCGGCAACACTAAAGGTATATTTGATATACATGTAATTGATGTGTACCTTACCAGTACTCGCAGTAACTCCTGGGTATTTGATACCGGTGCCGTTGCTCATATTTGTAACTCACAGCAGGGGCTGCGGAATAAGCGGAGACTGGCAAAGGACGAGGTGACGATGCGCGTCGGGAATGGTTCCAGAGTCGATGTGATCGCCGTCGGCACGCTACCTCTACATTTACCCACGGGATTAGTTTTGAACCTTAATAATTGTTATTTAGTGCCGAGTTTGAGCATGAACATTGTATCTGGATCTCGTTTAATACGAGATGGCTACTCATTTAAGTCTGAGAATAATGGTTGTTCGATTTATATGAGAGATATGTTTTATGGTCATGCTCCGATGGTCAATGGTTTATTCTTAATGAATCTCGAGCGTAATACTACACATATTCATAGCATGAATACCAAAAGATGTAAAGTTGATAACAATAGTCCCACATACTTGTGGCACTGCCGCCTTGGTCACATTGGTGTCAAGCGCATGAAGAAGCTCCATGCTGATGGACTTTTAGAGTCTCTCGATTATGAATCATTTGACACATGCGAACCATGCCTCATGGGCAAGATGACCAAGACTCCGTTCTCCGGAACAATGGAGCGAGCAACCAACTTGTTGGAAATCATACATACCGATGTGTGCGGTCCAATGAGCGTTGAGGCTCGCGGAGGATATCGTTATGTTCTCACTCTCACTGATGACTTAAGTAGATATGGGTATGTCTACTTAATGAAACACAAGTCTGAGACCTTTGAAAAGTTCAAGGAATTTCAGAATGAGGTAGAGAATCAACGTGACCGAAAGATAAAATTCCTACGATCAAATCGTGGAGGAGAATACTTAAGTCACGAATTTGGTACACACTTAAGGAAATGTGGAATCGTTTCACAACTCACGCCGCCTGGAACACCTCAGCGTAACGGTGTGTCCGAACGTCGTAATCGCACTCTATTAGATATGGTACGATCTATGATGTCTCTTACCGATTTACCACTATCATTTTGGGGATACGCTCTAGAGACAGCTACATTCACTTTAAATAGGGCACCGTCTAAATCCGTTGAGACGACACCGTATGAATTATGGTTTGGGAAGAAACCTAAGCTGTCGTTTCTAAAAGTTTGGGGATGCGATGCTTATGTCAAGAAACTTCAACCTGAAAAGCTCGAACCCAAGTCGGAAAAATGCGTCTTCATAGGATACCCTAAAGAAACCATTGGGTATACCTTCTACTTAAGATCCGAGGGCAAGATCTTTGTTGCCAAGAACGGATCCTTTCTGGAAAAAGAGTTTCTCTCGAAAGAAGTAAGTGGGAGGAAAGTAGAACTCGATGAAGTACTACCTCTTGAACCGGAAAGTAGTGCAGCCCAGGAAAATGTTCCTGTGATGCCTACACCAACTGAAGAGGAAAATAATGATGATCAAGGTACTTCGGATCAAGTTGCTACTGAACTTCGTAGGTCCACAAGGACACGTTCCGCACCAGAGTGGTACGGCAACCCTGTCCTGGAAATCATGTTGTTAGACAACGGTGAACCTTCGAACTATGAAGAAGCGATGGCGGGCCCAGATTCCAACAAATGGCTAGAAGCCATGAAATCCGAGATAGAATCCATGTATGAAAACAAAGTATGGACTTTGACTGACTTGCCCGATGATCGGCGAGCGATAGAAAACAAATGGATCTTTAAGAAGAAGACGGACGCGGATGGTAATGTTACCATCTATAAAGCTCGACTTGTCGCTAAGGGTTATCGGCAAGTTCAAGGGATTGACTACGATGAGACTTTCTCTCCCGTAGCGAAGCTTAAGTCCGTCCGAATCATGTTAGCAATTGCCGCATACTATGATTATGAGATATGGCAGATGGACGTCAAAACGGCATTCCTTAACGGTCATCTTAAGGAAGAACTGTATATGATGCAGCCGGAGGGTTTTGTCGATCCTAAGAATGCTAACAAAGTATGCAAGCTCCAGCGATCCATTTATGGGCTGGTGCAAGCATCTCGGAGTTGGAACATTCGCTTTGATGAGATGATCAAAACATTTGGGTTTATGCAGACTTATGGAGAAGCCTGCGTTTACAAGAAAGTGAGTGGGAGCTCTCTAGAATTTCTCATATTATATGTAGATGACATACTTTTGATGGGAAATGATATAGAATTCTTGGACAGCATTAAGGCCTACTTGAATAAGTGTTTTTCAATGAAGGACCTTGGAGAAGCTGCTTATATATTAGGCATCAAGATCTATAGAAATAGATCGAGACGCCTCATAGGTCTTTCACAAAGCACATACCTTGATAAGATTTTGAAGAAGTTCAAAATGGATCAGTCCAAGAAAGGGTTCTTGCCTGTATTGCAAGGTGTGAGATTGAGCTCCGCTCAATGCTCGACCACGGCAAAAGATATAGAAGAGATGAGTGTCACCCCCTATGCTTCAGCCATAGGATCTATTATGTATGCCATGCTATGTACCAGAACTGACGTAAACCTTGCCGTAAGTTTGGTAGGAAGGTACCAAAGTAATCCCGGCAAGGAACACTGGACATCGGTCAAGAATATCCTAAAGTACCTGAAAAGGACAAAGGACATGTTTCTCGTTTATGGAGGTGACGAAGAGCTCGACGTAAAGGGTTACGTCGACGCTAGCTTCGACACAGATCTGGATGACTCTAAGTCACAAACCGGATACGTGTATATGTTGAATGGTGGAGCAGTAAGCTGGTGCAGCTACAAGCAGAATGTTGTGGCGGGGTCTACATGTGAAGCGGAGTACATGGCAGCCTCGGAGGCATCACATGAAGCTATTTGGGTGAAGGAGTTCATCACCGACCTAGGAGTCATACCCAATGCGTCGGGGCCGATCAAACTTTTCTGTGACAATACTGTAGCTATTGCACTTGCGAAGGAGCCCAGATTTCACAAGAAGACCAGACACATCAAGCGTCGTTTCAACTCCATCCGTGAAAATGTTCGACATGGAGACATAGAAATTTGCAAAGTACATATGGATCTGAATGTCGCAGAGCCGTTCACTAAACCTCTCTCGCAAGCAAAACATGATCAGCACCAGAACTCTATGGGTGTTCGATTCATCTCAATGTAACTAGATTATTGACTCTAGTGCAAGTGGGAGACTGTTGGAAATATGCCCTAGAGGCAATAATAAAAGTTTTATTATTATATTTCTTTGTTCATGATAATAGTCTTTTATTCATGCTATAACTGTATTATCCGGAAATCGTAATACACGTGTGAATACATAGACCACAATATGTCCCTAGTGAGCCTCTAGTTGACTAGCTCGTTGTGATCAACAGATAGTCATGGTTTCCTGGCTATGGATATTGGATGTCGTTGATAACGGGATCACATCATTAGGAGAATGATGTGATGGACAAGACCCAATATTAAGCATAGCACAAGATCGTGTAGTTCGTTTTGCTAGAGCTTTTTCAATGTCAAGTATCTCTTCCTTAGACCATGAGATCGTGTAACTCCTGGATACCGTAAGAGTGCTTTGGGTGTACCAAACGTCACAACGTAACTGGGTGACTATAAAGGTGCATTACAGGTATCTCCGAAAGTGTCTGTTGGGTTGACACGAATCGAGACTGGGATTTGTCACTCCGTATGACAGAGAGGTATCTCTGGGCCCACTCGGTAATGCATCATCATAATGAGCTCAAGGTGATCAAGTGTTTGATCACGGGATCATGCATTGTGGTATGAGTAAAGTGACTTGCCGGTAACGAGACTGAACGAGGTATTGGGATACCGACGATCGAGTCTCGGGCATGTAACGTACCGATTGACAAAGGGAATTGTATACGGGGTTTGATCGAATCCTCGACATCGTGGTTCATCCGATGACAAGATGGAGGAGCATGTGGGAGCCAACATGGGTATCCAGATCCCGCTGTTGGTTATTGACCTGAGGTCGTCTCGGTCATGTCTGCATGTCTCCCGAACCCGTAGGGTCTACACACTTAAGGTTCGGTGACGCTAGGGTTATCAGGAAGACAAGTATGTTATTACCGAATGTTGTTCGGAGTCCCGAATGAGATCCCGGACGTCACGAGGAGTTCCGGAATGGTCCGGAGGTAAAGATTTATATAAGGAAAGTGGTTAAACGGACACCGGAAAGTTTCGGTGGCATACCGGTATTGTACCGGGGCCACCGGAAGGGTTCCGGGGGTCCACCGGGTGGGGCCACCCCTCCCGGGGGGCCACATGGGCTGTGTGGGAGAGGGAGCCAGACCCTAGTGGGCTGGGCGCGCCTCCCCACCTAGGCCCATGCGGCTAGGGCAAGGGGAGGGGAAACCCTAAAGGGGGCGCCCCCCTAGCTTGGGGGGCATGCCTCCCCTCTTTCCCCTCTCCCTTTGGCCGCCGCCCCCCTCTAGGGTTTCCCCTAGAGGGCCGGCCCCCCTAGCACCTTCCCCTATATATAGAGGGGTGAGGGGAGGGCTGCTACACCCCAACTCAAGGCGCAGCCCCTCCCCTCCCCAACACCTCTCCTCCTCCGTACGTGCTCGGCGAAGCCCTGTCGGAGTACTTCTGCACCAACTACACCATGCCGTCGTGCTGCCGTTGGAGCTGTCTTCCTCAACCTCTCCTTCCTCCTTGCTTGATCAAGACGGAGGAGACGTCGCCCGTACCGTATGTGTGTTGAACGCGGAGGTGCTGTCCGTTCAGCACTTGGTCATCGGTGATCCGAATCACGACGAGTACGACTCCATCATCACCATCCCCTTGAACGCTTCCGCACTTGATCTACAAGTGGTATGTAGATGCAAACTCACTCCCTTGACTCGTTGCTTAGATGAACTCATAAATGGATCTTGGTGAAACCGTAGGGAAAATTTTAATTTTCTGCAACGTACCCCAACAGGTACGAGGGACTTGTGAGGAGCCTCCTACTGGATTGATACGTTGGTTCTCAAAAACCGAGGGAAATACTTACGCTACTTTGCTGCATCACCCTTTCCTCTTCAAGGGAAAAACCAATGCAGTGCTCAAGAGGTAGCATGCCCCTTAGTGATTTTGGTGTATTGAAGACTTATAGGTTAAGGGACTAATATGTTTGTGTGTGTACACGGGCTCTATAAGTCGATGAGGAGTTTGATATTTACAATGAATGTCGACCCCTAAAAATGAATGTCTTCAGCTGAAGACTTTGGTTCTCCTGAAGACTTTGAAAGTGAAAAAATTTGTGTGACCTTGAAGACTTGGATATTCATGCGAGGTTTATGATGCGTGAAGACTTTTGTTTTCATAGTTTCATTTTCTCTTTCTTGAGTCATAGGAAACACCATACTGTTAAAGGGGGTCGAGGTAATACTAAGGAAACTGATTTCCAAGTGATGCTCATCTCAAAATCCTACACCTACCCAATCCTTTTGAGTGAAGCCATTGGAAATCTCATGCCAGTTCAGTCAATTTCTCCAGTGACATAGACGAAGATCTTCTGGTCTTTGAGGAATTTGTTCTGACTTAGGAGTTAGGAATTCGCTAGTGCGGATTGCCTACATAGTGAGGAACATGATAGACCTGAGGAATTCGAACCTCAAATCTGATTGTTGCTGTACTACGCGCCAGCTGTCCGAAATATCCTACCACCTAATGGTCATATCATTGAAGGGAATTTATGTCTTATCATGTCGGGATGCTCCCTAGGCTATAAATAGCCGCCCCCTACAACCACTAGCTGGTTGGCTGCTCTGAGAGAAACTAACACTTGTCAATTTAGAGCATCCCATACTCCGAGGACTTTGAGCGAAAATCATCAAGTGAGGAAAACCCAAATCCCAAACCCAAACACCTACAAACCAAAAAGTGATTGAGCATCACTGAAGAGATTGTTCCTGTGAGGAACCGATGCTTGTTACCTTTGTGGACTGTGTATCCTCCAGACAGTTAGGTGTCATGGTTTGAGCATCCAAGTGGAATTGTGGATCACCGAGTGACCAAGTCTGTGAAGGTTTGGAAGTCACATGTAAAGACTTACCTTGAGTGTTGGGCGAGGTCTCTGTAATCTTAGATCAAGGAGAATATGGTGAGGACAATGTGTCCGGGACTGTGTGTCCTCAAGTTTAAATACTTAGCCACTCCAACCAGATGTACGACTGTCACAACAGTTGGAACTGGTCTACCAAATCATTATCTTCACCGAGCCTACTGGTTATATTTTTTCAACCCTTTCATTTCCTCATTCATGTGTTGATGAACCTGATCATTACTGTTTGAAGACTTTGACTGAAGACTTTCTCTATTTCCTCAATCCAATTTCTTCAGTCACATTGTCTTCAGCCTGCTTATCCTGTGTTTACGCTTTCTGTACTCTGTGTTTGTCTTTCATTTCATCATGATGACTATGCCATTGCTCTGTTATGCTTATACCTGAGTACTTATTCCACTTCTTGTAGTTCTGACTTAGGAATTTCCTCACTCTGAAATTCCTCAGTGACGAATTTGTAAAAACCGCCTAGTCACCCCACTCTAGTTGACTTAACGCACTTTTAGTTCGTATCAGAGCAAGGTACTCCCTTGTTCTGTGTGATTTTGGTTTAACCACCTGGAGTTTTAGTTATGTTGACTGTAGGAATGAAGAAACTAACTTGCCCCATCTTTGACGGTCATGAGTATCCCAAGTGGAAGGCCATGATGAAGAAGCGACTCATAGCAATGAACAACAAATTGTGGACCGTCACTGAGATTAGTCTTACCCATCTTTGCAAGATGGCGGAGGCTGATGATATTCGCAAGTACACTCTGCTCCTATTTGTCCCAAAATCAGTTCAGGAACATCATGCATCTCAACCATGCGAAGCTTATCTGGGACCGGCTCTTTGAGGTCTATGAAGGCCATCAAACTCGTCATGATCCTTGGTTTCAGGATTTCAAGGAATCTCTCAAGGAGATGACTTTCGCCCCAGAATCAGCATCCACTACACCATGCCTTATTGCAGAGGGTGCCAAGGTAACTGAATGCTACCTTTTCGAATCTAGTGATGAATTTGGACCCAACTACGTTAAACTTGCTTCCCTTGCCACTAACCAACAAAGAGATCTTGAAAAAGTTCAGAACATGCTTGATGAAAGCGATGATATATTGGGTGAGGAATTGAATCGATTTAAGTCTTTGACTGATAGTCTTCAGAAACTTTAGTCTAAGTTTGACAACCTTCAAAATCATCATAACACTCTCTTAACCGATCATGAGAAGCTTTCTTATGTATTTCTTCAGAGAAAGCAAGATCTTGAGAAGTTAAAAGTGAGTTATGAAGATCTTCACAAGGAAAACAATACATTGCTTGCTCAACAGATCAGTTCCGCTCAGGAAGAATTTATTCCACCATGTGTGAAATGCACTGAGCGTGAATCTGCAAATTCTTTACCTGAATGTTCAGATGCTTCTATTGCTGCACATTCTTCAACTGTCTCTGTGGTCACAAATTCCTCATCTGAGGATACCACAAGCATCACTAATGATAATGCAGGGCTAAAGGAATTGTATGTGACAGGTATTTACAAAAGCCTCAAAGGGCATCAGACTCTTTGTGATGTGCTAAAAAAGTAGATCCTGAATAGGAACCCTAGGAAAGAGGGTATTGCCTTTGAGAGGGAACTCAATGTTGATGGGACCTACTGGAAACCTGAGCAGTATCCCAAAACCTCATGGGTTGCTGCGAAAGGACCTCCTGTAGATCCATCCACTCTATTTGGATTTACATGGGATTCTTCATATTCCTCTAATGAGTCATTTGACTCTAACTATAAATTGTTCAAGAATCAGAATGGTGAAGTATTTGCTCGATATGTTGGAACTAACTACAGGAACGGTCCCCCTATGAAGAAAATGTGGGTTCCCAAAAGGTGCCTTGAAAATCTTCAGGTGAATGTCATCATGACGCCACCGATGAAGAAAAAGAACCCTAGATCTGTGACACCCCAAAATTTTAACCTTGTTTTAATTAATTAAAATTTTGCCAGGAAACTTAACTTTTGTTTTCTGGATTTTCTTTTGATTTCAGAACCTTTCTTCCCTTTATTTTTATGGAGTTTTTACCTCAAGTGAAAAACTTCCCAATTTTATTGGACTCATTTGCCCTCTCAAATAAAACAATTCTTTTATCAGTAGGATTATTTATATAATCATTTTCCCCCTGAGCTTTATTTCTCTAATTTGGTTTTTCATAAGTTTAGGGTTCCATTTGCACTGCAACCCTTTGATAAATTCATTCAAAAATTCCACCAAAAATTGAAGATGTCATGTGATGTTTTTAAAACACTTATATGCAAAAACATATTTCATTCCTTGGATATTTTGAGTTCTACACCAAGTTTTCAAATCTGGTCCAGTGGGCAGTTTGGCACTACAACCTATTTAAATATTTCTTTAAAACTTCTACCAAAATTTTGGGATGTCAACAGGAGTATATTAATTAACTTTTTGCAAAAACCCAGTGATGTCCTTTGAAAGATTGGAGTGAACCATCCTCATCTTCATTGTAGTCCAACTTGATGAATTGTACTACAGCTATATTTTGACTTGCTCCTGTTGCTGTGATTTCTTTTCCTACTTGTAGCCCTCCCTGCTAAAACCTTAAGTACAAGATGGTAGGTGGACTCATTGGAGCAATTCTAGTTCTTGCAATCATGCCCTGTTCTTCCTGTCCAAATCTGAAGATTTGCAAAACTTGCACTAGCAAGTTTCTTGTTTTGCCCAAATGACCTTACCACTCTCTTTTGCACCCAAAGAGACACTAGCCTGGAGAATTTGTGCACTCCAAGAAATGCCTAGGTGCCTTTGACATTATGACAAACACCTTATGGGCATGATCAATTTTGACATGATCTTTGTTTTGCACTGAGATCTTGCACCTCTCGGAAAACTAACCTGTCCACTAAGCCTCTAGATGACTTTAACCTAGGTCTGTTAAACCCCAACCTCACCCGAGACCTCTAGCATGCCCTGGCATTTTGTCGAGCACGTCCCGTGCGTGCTCTGGGCCCGAGTAGAGAACGCGTTTTGCACGTGCCGCGCCCGAGCTGCCGCGTCGCGCCCCTGGTTTTGCCCACACTGCAGAGCTGCGCCACACACTCTCCCTCTCACCAGAACACGCCAAGCAGCCCCTCGCCATGTCTTCGGCAAGCCAGGAGCTAGCCGCCACGGCCACCCGATAGCCCCTACACTAGTCGGCGCCGCCCGAGCCGCTAGCGCTCGCCACCTACCCTCTGGAGCAGTCCAAGCCTATCCCCTTGCTCGTCTGCAAGTGCTCGTCGCCGACACGTCCTCCTGCAACAACAGAGAGGCGGTTCGCCGGTGATCCTATCCGCGGCCGCCGCGAACCGACATGGCCACGCTATATAAGAGGCCCCCGAGCACGTCCCGTTCTCCAGGCAGCCTCAAAACACTCCCCTAGTTCCTCCGTGGCAACCAATCGACCCGGGGAGGTCTTCTTCCCCATATCTGGCAACCGCAGCCGCCGCCACTGTCCCAGCCATTCCGACGCCACCAGGGCCTCCCCCTCTCCACTCACTGCACCAACAACATCCTGCAGCACCCACGAGTCCATCCCCATGCCCGATTTTGGTCAGGAACCGCCAGAGTCAAAAGCCCACTCTGCCCGACGACCACCGTCCGCTGCGGAGCTCGCCGCCGGCAGCTCCGTCCACCCCAGAGACCAAAGTGACCACCAGAGTGACCACCTCGACCCCTTGAGCCTGTGGATGGCCTCGGTTTCCCGAATGGTGCCGCCGTTCGCCGGCGAGCATCGCCGGAGTCCCGCCTCCGCTCGGGCAGTGGAAGAGGAGGCAGGAAAGACCAGTCAAACCTGACCAGTGGGCCCCCTGGACCCACTGTCAGTGACCCATACACGGTCCATGCTGGAGTAAGTGGAGGCGTAAATCGAAAATACGCCTTCGACGTGGTCAGTAATCGAAACGTTTTTCTTTTTTCTGTTTATTTTTAAAAACAGATTTTGACCACAACTTTGACTGCCTATAACTTTTTAAATATAACTCCAAATGAATTGATTCTTTTTCCTACCTTCCTCAAATTTTGTCTAGTTTATTTTAAGATTTATTTCAAAAAGTTTAGACAACTTTTTGGTACTGTTTTTAAAACAATATATTGATCCAAATATTTTGAATAGGATTTTTGGAGAGAGGAGAAAGCTTTCAAAAGTTTTGGAGTGCACCCTGCCTTTCCACACCATGAAGGCAAGCATTCTGAACCCTGGCATAATATTTTGCATGCATTGTTTGACACGATTATGACACCACCTCAATATGTAGAACTCGTTATTTTATGTGGTGATGTGATCTTTTGCATGAATGCTTATTGGAAATTTCCTTGCTGTTGGAAATGGACATGCTTGTGATAGTGATCATCCTCGTATGCCTTTCGTGCCTACCGGAAGGAAAACGGGAAAGTCTCTGTCTTGGGTAGACCCGAGCTTGTCCCTAGTTCCTTGTCGAGACGAGTGTGTACGGCATGGCATGAGGGGTATGATGAGTGGTGATTCTGTCTGTTGGATGAAATATATTCGTTATGCTAATCATGCACGGAATACTTAAGCCTCCTGAGTCGACCATAGATCGAGTCTTGTTCTAGTAACCCCCATACTTGTTTCATACTACCACTTGTCTCTACAACAAGTAGGGTACGGTTCAGTAAGTCGTTAACCCCTTTCTAGAACACACCGTATAGAGAGGCCATGGTGGAAGATACCGGTTGTAGCTGGTAGGCAGGCCACCTGGTCCGGGGGCATAGGTGTTTCCGGTTGAGACCGAGAGGGGAGGCCACCCCTTAGAGCGCGCGATATAAATTTGATCCCATGCTACGCGAGGTTGTAGCCTCCCCACTTAGAGTTTTGCTTGATAGGAGTCGTGGGTGATTCCAAACACCGGTAAGTTAAGCTGGTGTGTGCAAGTTAGGTGTGTTTTCAACTAAAAGGCCATAGACGGAATTAGTCTCGATAGACTAAAGAAATCCGTTACTCGTGGGAAAAGAGTACACCCTCTGCAGAGTTTAAACCTATTCGAATAGCCATGTCCATGGTTAAGGGATTCAGTCTGGGATAGGTCAAGTGTCGGTCTTAGTGTCGGCCTTCAGAGGAGAATCTGTTAAACCAAACTTGGGATCCGACTTGTGACTTCTGAGGACCATGATTATTATTTTGTTATGGACTAACCCGTTATATTATTTGAATTATCGAGTATCCCTGGGATGGTTCTACCTCCTGGATATTTACTATGATTATTCATAAGCCTTTTATGTGGTGTCGCTGAGACGCCCGACTGTGGCATGCTTGTTGTTCATTTACTTTATAAGCCCTTTATGTGGTGTCGCTGAGACGCCCGACTGTGGCATGCTTGTTGTTCATTTACTTTATAAGCCCTTTATGTGGTGTCACTGAGACACCCGACTGTGGCATGCTTGTTGTTCATTTACTTTATAAGCCCTTTATGTGGTGTCGCTGAGACGCCCGACTGTGGCATGCTTGTTATTTATTTACTTTATAAGCCCTTTATGTGGTGTCGCTGAGACGCCCGACTGTGGCATGCTTGTTATTCATTTACTTTATAAGCCCTTTATGTGGTGTCGCTGAGATGCCCGACTGTGGCATGCTTATTATTTATTTTACTTTATAAGCCCTTTTTGTGGTGTCGCTCAGACGCCCGACTGAGGCATGCTTGTTATTTACCATTATTTCGAGATGTCGCTTCAGACATCTAAATGGTGCATTTTATTTCCTACCCTGTCATTACGTATTCATTGTTACATATTAATAACCTGCTTGCATGCATCAAGGATTTTATTTTTATGACTGACGTTGTGACCATAGAATATGTTTTTGACCATGTTTATCGATTGTTATATTATACCTGTGTTCATAATGTTTGCGAGTACATTCAAAGTACTCACTGGCTTGTCCCTGGCTATTGTCTTGGCCGGATTTCTTGCATGGAGAGGAGCGTTGTGATGACAGCCCCGAAACCTACGCAACGGTGATAGCAGCCTCGCGAAGATAGGAGTTAACCTGGTCAGCTGTTCCTATGGGAAATGGAGTGCCATAAATGCTGATAATCCACAAACCGCTTCCGCCATCAGCCACTAGAAACCATTTGTTGTACTCACAGACCAGAATGGTCTTGTACTGCATATTTTGTATTTTGCTTGGGATTTTTGTATCAAGTTGGTGCCTCATCAGCTAACAGTAATCCTGGGGCTGGTGAGCACAAGGGCCATTTTCTGGAAATTAATACCCGGAAAACCGCTCGTGACAAACTTGGTATCAAAGCCAGGCTAACCATTGGCTAATCCTATCTTAGGCAGGTCGACAAACCTAGGTAAACCAACCTTCAGACCTTAACCAAACCCTGACCAAGCTTCTCGTGCAAGATAGCCATACAGTGAGCCTGACAACTTTTGACAGTCGGTGCCCAACCTATCATCTTAGCATGTCGATCACGCGTCAGTGACCGATGCCCAATGTGTCCCATCCGCAAGCGTGCGAAGGAAGACTCCGTTCCCTTTTCTATAAAAAGGGCACGCTAGCCTCAACCCAGCACAACACAGCCTCTTCCCCGAACCAAGCCATAATGCCTGGCCCCGTAGTGCACAATGAGACCAAAACAACCAACCTTGGAGGTTTTGTGACCATACTCGCAAACCTCACCCGTCGTGCCTATGTGTTAGAAGAGCCCCCAGAATTTGTTGTGTACCAAGGACCCATGAGCGGTGAGAGCCGTCAATTCTGGGCCACTGTGCACATCTACGGTAGGGGTCTCTCGCCAGAACGCCCCTACAGGTTCACCGGAAGGACAACTTCCTTCGAGCCAGAAGCCATCCAGCTAGCTGCTCGAGAGGCTATAGTTCAACTCCGGCAGTTGTCGCCCAGAGTTAACTGTCGCTCGTTCTACTACTACCCCAGGCGTGAAGGGTATGGTAGACCACCCCAAGTTGACAACGGAGATCATGAGACGGATCCTGCATTGTTGCACCTAGTGCGCTATGTAGGTACACTAGAGGCACTGTTCGATCAAATCACCATTGATCTGATCGCAGCTCGTGGAGAGCTGGTTCGCCGAGCCCCGGCAAGCAGGGAAGACGAGCCCGACGCCGACAACCCAGTCGTGCTGTTCGGACACCCGATCGATACCCTGAGGTTAGCCCCAGCCATCAACCAAAGTGCTTTGATGACCCCAGAAGTGCTTAGTCGCCTTTTGGGAACACACTCCAACGGGATTGTGGCCAACAATCCCCGCGATGGTCATCATCGCTACCCCGACCCTGCAGGCCCCCAACCACCTCCAGCTAATCTCGATGGTGAGACCCGTGGGGAAGCCTCGACATCCACAAGGCACGCCCGTTTGGATATAAACAAGGTAGACTAAGTCACCCGAGTAGTGCCGAGTCTCAGTGTATCCTCGCTTTGTAATCGTGTGACCTTGTAAATTAACGCAGCCTGTTGTTGTGCCTCTGTTTTAAATAGTAACCTTTCATAGTTGTGTCAGCCTATAGTTGCATTTTTATTCCAGGCACAGCTGCCAACAACCAACCCCGACGACACCCACAGTAACACGTCCCTTTTGTGAGATATGTGTATCTATGGCTTTGACCCCGACCCTTGGAGCTAAACTGGCAAATTTATTACCTTTCACCATGGTAAATAACCAGCCCGGATGCTATATAAGAAGGCCACCTCGTGACCTTACCAAGCACCCCTCACCTCGTGCACCACCCTCACAACCATTTCCTGCCATGCCGAGCCCTAGTATTTATCTGAGAACCCCAGATGCAACCCCGGGTAGTTTTGTCAAAATATTGTGGGACTTTACCTACAGTACCATGGGTTCTACCCAGCCACCCCAGTACGAGTTGTTCAAATCGAGAATCACACCTTCCACCTCAAAATATTGGGCAGCAGTACACATCCCTCCCGTAGACTCCAACCAAGACCCAACGGAGGTCTCCTTCATGGGGAAATATATGCCGACCCCACATATGGCCATAGAAGCTGCGGCTTACGAAGCACTTGCCTGCCTTTGATTCACGGTACCCTATGCTAGTGAAAGAGAATATTATTACTTTCCGAGCCATGCAGCATCCGGCGAAGTAACATCTTTTCCCGGTGGACGGATTGAGAGAGACCCAGTACTGGCCAAGTTGGTCCAGTAGGTCATCGCTCAAGAACGTTTGACCCAGCGCGTAATGGGATATGTCTAGAGTCTTGCGGATTTAAATCCTCAGATCGCCATCGACAAACCACTGAGGCCCGACCAGGAGAGACACATTCATCGGCTGATCAATCCGCTTTCCCCGATAGAGGAGGAGTGCATCCCAGTACCAGAGACGTTTTCTCGGGACCCCGTCCAGTTACCATTTGCGTTATAGACGTCGCTGCTGTGTTTATTCTTGCAACATTTATTTATGAGTTGTAACATATGCATGGTACCCCGAGTTTGCGCGGCGAGTAAATTATTTAGTTTCTATTAATATGAGCAGTTCTGTTGCGATTTGACTCTAATATATTACTGTTTTCTCTCACAAAAAAATCCTGGAGTGAGATTTCTTTTCCCTGAGTTGCGGCATCGTGTATCTTCTCACGACATGGATTATTTTTATTCTCACAGCACTACGGCAGCAGACTCACAACCGCTCGAACACATGCACTGCTTGCAAAAGCACGTAACCGCGGAGTAGTTGTTTCTCAAAACAACTCTTAACAAATCTCGAGGATGAGATTTTTTCTTAAGGGGGGTAGTGTTGTGACACCCCAAAATTTTGACCTTGTTTTAATTAATTAAAATTTAGCCAGGAAACTTAAACTTTTGTTTTCTGGATTTTCTTTTGATTTCAGAACCTTTCTTCCCTTTATTTTTATGGAGTTTTTACCTCAAGTGAAAAACTTCCCAATTTTATTGGACTCATTTGCCCTCTCAAATAAAACAATTCTTTTATTAGTAGGATTATTTATATAATCATTTTTCCCCTGAGCTTTATTTCTCTAATTTGGTTTTTCATAAGTTTAGGGTTCCATTTGCACTGCAACCCTTTGATAAATTCATTCAAAAATTCCACCAAAAATTGGAGATGTCATGTGATGTTTTCAAAACACTTTTATGCAAAAATATATTTCATTCCTTGGATATTTTGAGTTCTACACCAAGTTTCCAAATCTGGTCCAGTGGGCAGTTTTGCACTACAACCTATTTAAATATTTCTTTAAAACTTCTACCAAAATTTTGGGATGTCAACAGGAGTATATTAATTAACTTTTTGCAAAAACCCAGTGATGTCCTTTGAAAGATTTGAGTGAACCATCCTCATCTTCATTCTGGTCCAACTTGATGAATTGTACTACAACTATATTTTGACTTGCTCCTGTTGTTGTGATTTCTTTTCCTACTTGTAGCCCTCCCTGCTAAAACCTTAAGTCCAATAGGTCGGACTCATTGGAGCAATTCTAGTTGTTGCAATCATGCCCTGTTCTTTCTGTCCAAATCTGAAGATTTGCAAAACTTGCACTAGCAAGTTTCTTCTTTTGCCCAAATGACCTTACCACTCTCTTTTGCACCCAAAGAGACACTAGCCTGGAGAATTTGGCCACTCCACGAAATACCTAGGTGCCTTTGACATTATAACAAACACCTTATGGGCATGATCAATTTTGACATGATCTTTGTTTTGCACTGAGACCTTGCACCTCTGGGAAAACTAACCTGTCCACTAAGCCTCTAGATGACTTTAACCTAGGTCTGTTAAACCCCAAGCTCACCCGAGACCTCTAGCATGCCCTGGCATTTTGTCGAGCACGCCCCGTGCATGCTCTGGGTGCAAGCAGAGCACGCGTTTTTCACATGCCGCGCCCGAGCCGCCGCGTCGCGCCCCTGGTTTTGCCCACACTACACGCGCCACACACTCTCCCTCTCAATAGAACACGCCAAGCAGCCCCTCGCCACATCTCCGGCAAGCCAGGAGCCAGCCGCCACGGCCGCCTGACATCCCCTGCACTGGTCGGCGCCGCCCGAGCCGCTACCGCTCGCCACCTACCATCTGGAGCAGTCCAAGCCTATCCCCTCGCTCGTCTGCAAGCCCTCGTCGCCGCCATGTCCTCCTACAGCAACAGAGAGGCGGTTCGCCGACGATCCTATCCGCGGCCGCCGCGAACCGACATGGCCACGCTATATAAGAGGCCCCCGAGCACGTCTCGTTCCCCAGGCAGCTTCAAAACACTCCCCTAGTTCCCCCGTGGCAGCCAATCGACCCGGGGAGGTCTTCTTCCCCATCTCCGGCAACCGCAGCCGCCGCCACTGTCCCGGCCATTCCGGCGCCACCAGGGACTCCCCCTCTCCACTCACTGCACCAACAACATCTTGAAGCACCCACGAGTCCATCCCCATGCCCGATTTTGGTCAGGAACCGCCGGAGTCAAAAGCCCACTCTGCCCGACGACCACCGTCCGCTGCGGAGCTCGCCGCCGGCAGCTCCGTCCACCCCAGAGACCAAAGTGACCACTGGAGTGACCACCTCGACCCCCTGAGCCCGCGGATGGCCTCGGTTTCCCGAACGGTGCCGCCGTTCGCCGGCGAGCATCGCCGGAGTCCCGCCTCCGCTCGGGCACTGGAAGAGGAGGGAGGAAAGACCAGTCAAACCTGACCAGTGGCCCCCCTAGATCCACTGTCAGTGACCCACGCATAGTCCACGCTGGAGTAAATGGAGGCGTAAATCCAAAACACGTCTTCGACGTGATCAGAAATCGAAACGTTTTTCTTTTTCTGTTTATTTTTAAAAACAGATATTTGACCACAACTTTGACTGCCTATAACTTTTTAAATATAACTCCAAATGAATTGATTCTTTTTCCTACCTTCCTCAAATTTTGTCTAGTTTATTTTAAGATTTATTTCAAAAAAATTCAGACAACTTTTTGGTACTATTTTTAAAACGATATATTGATCCATATATTTTGAATAGGATTTTTGGAGAGAGGAGAAAGCTTTCAAAAGTTTTGGAGTGCACCCTGCCTTTCCACACCTTGAAGGTGGTGTGATCTTTTGGATGACACCACCTCAATACATAGAACTCGTTATTTTATGTGGTGATGTGATCTTTTGCATGAATGCTTATTGGAAATTTCCTTGCTGTTGGAAATGGACATGCTTGTGATAGTGATAATCCTTGTATGCCTTTCGTGCCTACTGGAAGGAAAACGGGAAAGTCTCTGTCTTGGGTACACCCGAGCTTGTCCCTAGTTCCTCGTCGAGACGAGTGTGTTCGGCATGGCATGAGGGGTATGATGAGTGGTGATTCTGTCTGTTGGATGAAATATATTCGTTATGCTAATCATGCAGGGAATACTTAAACCTCCTGAGTCGACCATAGATTGAGTCTTGTTCCAGTAACCCCCATACTTGTTTCGTACTACCACTTGTCTCTACAACAAGTAGGGTATGGTTCAGTAAGTTGTTAACCCCTTTCTAGCACACACCGTACAGAGAGGCCATGGTGGAAGATACCAGTTGTAGCTGGTAGGCAGGCCACCTGGTCCGGGGGCATGGGTGTTTCCGGTTGAGATCGAGAGGGGAGGCCACCCTTTAGAGCGTGCAATATAAATTTGCTCCCATGCTACGCGAGGTTGTAGCCACCCCACTTAGAGTTTTGCTTGATAGGCGTCGTGGGTGATTCCAGACACCAATAAGTTAAGCTGGTGTGTGCAAGTTAGGTGTGTTTTCAACTAAAAGGCCATAGACGGAATTAGTCTCGATAGACTAAAGAAATCCGTTACTCGTGGGTGAAGAGTGCACCCTCTGCAGAGTTTAAACCTATTCGAATAGCCATGTCCATGGTTAAGGGCTTCAGTCTGGGATAGGTCAAGTGTCGGTCTTAGTGTCGGCCTTCGAAGGAGAATCTGTTAAACCAAACTTGGGATCGACTTGTGACTTGTGAGGACCATGATTATTATTTTGTTATGGACTAACCCATTATATTATTTGAATTATCGAGTATCCCTGGGATGGTTCTACCTCCTGGATATTTACTGTGATTATTCATAAGCCCTTTATATGGTGTCGCTGAGACGCCTGACTGTGGCATGCTTGTTGTTCATTTACTTTATAAGCCCTTTATGTGGTGTCACTGAGACACCCGACTGTGGCATGCTTGTTGTTCATTTACTTTATAAGCCCTTTATGTGGTGTCGCTGAGACGCCCGACTGTGGCATGCTTGTTGTTCATTTACTTTATAAGCCCTTTATGTGGTGTCGCTGAGACGCCCGACAGTGGCATGCTTGTTATTTATTTACTTTAACAGCCCTTTATGTGGTGTCGCTGAGACGCTCGACTATGGCATGCTTGTTATTCATTTACTTTATAAGCCCTTTATGTGGTGTCGCTGAGACGCCCGACTGTGGCATGCTTATTATTTATTTTACTTTATAAGCCCTTTTTGTGCTGTCGCTCAGACGACCGACTGTGGCATGCTTGTTATTTACCATCCTTTCGAGACGTCGCTTTAGACATCCAAATGGTGCATTTTATTTCCTAACCTGTCATTACGTATTCATTGTTACATATTAATAACCTTCTTGCATGCATCAAGGATTTTATTTTTATGACTGACGTTGTGACCATAGAATATATTTTTTGAGCATGTTTATCGATTGTTATATTATACCTGTGTTCATAATGTTTGCGAGTACATTCAAAGTACTCACTGGCTTGTCCCTGGCTATTGTCTTGGCCAGATTTCTTGCATGGAGAGGAGCGTTGCGATGACAGCCCCGGAACCTACGCAACGGTGATAGCAGCCTCGCAAAGATAGGAGTTAACCTGGTTAGCTGTTCCTGTGGGAAATGGAGTCCCATAAATGCTGATGATCCACAAACCGCTTCCGCCATCAACCACTAGAAACCATTTGTTGTACTCACAGACCACAATGGTCTTGTACTGCATATTTTGTATTTTGCTTGGGATTTCTATATCAAGTTGGTGCCTCATCAGCTAACAGTAATCCCGGGGCTGGTGAGCACAAGGGCCATTTTCTAGAAATTAATACCCGGAAAACCGGTCGTGACAAGATCAAATTCTTCATATGGACCAAATTCTTCATCAGGATCAATATACTCAGATGAACATCGTCGTGCTAACATTTCTGTTTCACAGGGAAAGTCTAAAGGCTATGAATATGTGCATTATTCTTCAAACCATTATGTTCATAAGTCCTCAAAGAATTTTTTTGCTTATTCATATGCTTATCCTAACCACTCTTCTGTGAAACAAAGTGCACTGGCTTCAATGTCATCCTTTTCTTATGGAGCTCGCAGAATGATGAACTCTTTGCCACCCCTCCAGATGTGGGTGGTGAAGAAAAAGAACTAATCTCTTATGTAGGTCAGGTCTCCAGACGAACTTAATCGTCTGAAGAATTTGCTGGAGACCTGAATGTGCTTGAATGGACGCAAGCTAATCATGAAGAAATAAATCACTCATTTCTCTAGTCCTTATATTGCTATATCTGTTACTATTGATGAAATTGATATCATATTCTTCACTAATGAAGTATATGGGTTCGTAAGTTGCACCAATTCATCTGTAGGATGAACAACCTAAAGCTACTGAGTGGGTCCTCGACAGTGGATGTACAAATCACATGACCGGTGACAGGAACTTGTTAATGGACACTGATTTGTCACCATCTCATCTGGAGAATATCACCTACAGTGACAAAGGCAAAAGCAAGGTATTGGGTCTAGGTAAGGTTGCAATCTCAAAGGATAGACACATGGACAAAGTCATGCTTGTCAAGTCCTTAGGATTAAACCTCATGTCTGTCTAAATGCTTTGTGATCTTTATATGGTTGTCGTCTTTGGCAAATATCGTTGCATTGTGCTAATGGAATCTGACAATTCCAAAGTCTTCGAAGGCTTTAGGAAAGGAGACATGTATATTGTTGATTTCTCTGGAGGACCACAGCCTGCCACATGTCTACTTGCAAAAGCTTCAGAATGCTGGCTATGGCATCGATGACTTGGTCATGCTGCTATGAGGAACTTGCATACACTCGCGAAGAAGAAGCACATTATTGGCATCGAGGGTGTCAAATTCCTCAAAGATCATTTTTGTGCGGCTTGTGAGGCTGGAAAGATCACTAGAGCCAAGCATCCCTCGAAGACTGTCATGACCACTTCTCGTCCCTTTGAATTACTTCATATGGATCTCCTTGGACCTACTCATTATGCCATGTTCTCTAGTTCTGCATCATTATATGGCTTTATCATAGTTGATGATTATTCTCGTTACACATGGGTGCATATCATGACTTAAAAAAATGAAGTGCAGGAAGGCTTCAGACAAATTTCCTCGAGATCTTCTACTAACTTTGCTGTGAAGATCAAGCATATCAGGAGTGATAATGGGACTGAATTCAAGAACACTGGTCTCGATGAATATCTTGATATACTTGGTATTACTCACGAGTTATCTGCTCCCTATACTCCTTAGCAGAATGGCGTCGTGGAGCGCAAGAACAGAACTCTTGTTGAGATGGCTTGCACCATGCTTGATGAATACAAGACACCACAACGCTTTTGGCCCGAAGCTATTGGTACTGCATGGCACATCATCAATAGGGTATATCTTCACAAATTCTTCAAAAAGACCTCATATGAACTCCTCACTGACAAGAAACCCAATGTAAGGTATTTCAAAGTCTTCGGTGCTAAATATAGGATTAGTGATCCTCACCATCACTCTAAATTTGCACCCAAAGCACATGATGGTTTTATGCTTGGTTATGGAAAGAACTCGCACACCTACAGAGTCTTCAACATCAATCATCACAAGATTGTTGAAACTGTAGATGTGCGGTTCGATGAAACTAATGGCTCGCAAAGAGAGCACCTACCTCCTATGCTAGATGAAATGTCACCTGAGGAATCCATCAAGTTCAAAGCTACTGAGGATATCATCCCTACCGAAGAATCCACTGAAGAAGTCATTCCGGATCGTGAAGAAAATCACACTGGGGCTGCTGAAGAAAATGGTCCTAAAGAAATTGCTGGGCCTAAGCAAAGTTGTCAACCTGCACATCCTCTCATTGCAAACGAAGTGCAGATCGAGAAAATCATCGACGACATCAATGCACCAGGTCCTCTCACGTGCTCAAAAGCTTCACACTTATCTAACTTTTGTGGGCATTTTGCGCTTGTCTCTATCATAGAGACCATTAAAGTTGATGAAGCATTCATGGAATCTGAGTGGATTCAAGCCATGCAAGATGAATTGCATCAATTTGAGCTCAACAATGTGTGGGAGCTTGTCAAGCGACTAGACCCACACAAGCACAACATCGTCGGTACCAAATGGATCTACAACAACAAACAAGATGAAAATGGCCTTGTGGTGAGGAATAAGGCTCGTCTCATAGCTCAAGGCTACACACAGGTTGAAGGAATTGATTTTGATGAAACTTTTGCACCTGTTGCTAGACGTGAGACTATTCACATATTTCTTGCTTATGCTAACCATCATAATATTATCTTACATCAAATGGATGTGAAAAGTGCATTCCTCAATGGTAAGCTTGAGGAAGAAGTATATGTTGCTCAACCACCAGGTTTTGAGGATCCAAAATTTCCAGATCACGTCTATAGACTCAACAAGGCTCTCTATGGCCTCAAGCAAGCACCTCGGGCGTGGTATGACACACTGAAGGAATTCCTCATGAAGAAAGGCTTCAAACCCGGTTCACTTGATGCAACTCTTTTCACCGAAGCATATGATGATAAATTATTCGTGTGCCAAATATATGTTGATCATATTATCTTTGGCTGTACTAAACAACGTTACAGTGACGAATTTGCCTATATGATGAGTGAAGAATATAAAATGTCTATGATAGGAGAATTAAAATTCTTCTTAGGTCTTCGAATTCATCAACAACACGACGGCATATTCATATCTCAGGGGAAATACCTCAAGGATGTGTTGAGGAAATTCGACATGCAAGATTGCAAAGGCGTCAAAATCCCTATGCCCACAAATGGCCATCTATGCACCGATGAAAATGGTAAAGACTTTGATCAAAAGGTATACCGCTCCATGATTGGCTCTTTATTGTACCTATGTGCATCTAGGCCGGATATTATGCTTAGTGTTTGCATGTGTGCCCGATTTCAAGCTACACCGAAGGAATCACACCATAAGGCTGTGAAGCATATTCTTCGATATCTAGCTCACAGTCCAACACTTGCATTATTGTACCCCAAGAGCTCTTCCTTTGATCTCATTGGATATTCTGACACTGACTATGCTGGTGATCGGGTGGACCGCAAGTCAACATCAGGCACATGTCATTTCCTCAGACGATCCTTGGTACGTTGCTCCTCGAAGAAGCAGAACTGCGTATCACTCTCTACTGCTGAAGCTGAGTACATTGCTGCTGGATCCTGCTATGCTCAATTGATATGGATGAAGCAAACCCTCAAGGACTATGGCATCAATGTGAAGATGCGCCACTCTACTGTGACAATGAGAGTGCCATCAAGATTGCTCACAATCCAGTTCAGCACTCGAAGACAAAGCACATGTCGATTCGTCATCATTTTCTTCATGACCATTTGTTGAAGGGCGACATCTCCATCGACCATGCAAATACTGAAGACTAGCTGGCCGATATCTTCACAAAGCCCTTGGATGAGAAGAGATTTACCAAGTTGCAGTGTGAGCTAAATATCTTAGAATCTTCTAATGTTCTTTGAAAAGGACACACATCCTAACACTTATGCAAATTTGGTGACTTAGATGTGCAAGACATGAAGTAACCTTTTTCTTCAATCAATGAAGACTAACCCTCTAAGTGTGAAGAAATTAATGAAGAATTTGATTCTCAGAACCCTACGACAATTGTACGTGGTGTCTGAAATCATCATTCATATACGGTGGGTTATGCCACCAACCAAAGTTGAAAATCTTCAATTTGAGTTTTTCTTTGTTGTTTAAATTCCTCAGTTATTCAATTTCTTCAACTTTGCATTATCTTCACTATTTTCTTCAATGTTCTTCATTGACTATATATATACTTGAGTTTTATGTCCTCTACAACATTCACTTATTGCTAATTCTTCAAATTGCCTTTTCTGCTAAGTGAATGTGATCGGGCCCGTTCCCCCTCTATGCTAAACTCAACCCAGTCTGTTCAAAAACTCTTCATGTGTGTTCTATTTGAAACCAACTCAAAATCTTCACTTTGTCCTTGTTAGCTGAAGAATTTGCGAATGAAACATTAAAATATCCTTATCTGAATTTTCGGCTTTTGCCGCTCAAACCGTTCCACATCCCATGATAAGATTTAACTATTCACCCATGATCTCACACGATCTCCACCACATTGTACGTGGGTGACACATGTCGCTAGGATGAGAAGGGTCAGGGGCACGTTCGTCCATTTTCCTCGGGCGAGCAGTTTTTCACCTCGGCTATAAATACCCCTCACCCTCCTTAGACTGCATTTACCCCGCTCGATCTCACTCCCCTCGCTCGACCTCTCAAGCGCTAGCGCTGCCGCTACCTTCACCGTCGCAGGTGAGGAAGAGGTTCATTGCCTCGACCACGTTGCTATCATACTCGCGCCGGCCGTGGAAATCTTCACTCCACTGCGGTTGTAGCTGTCTTCCTCTGCCAACTTAGGGCGTGGAAGATTTGGACTGACGAACTTCCAAATCTACACTCTCAGTTTTTCATGTTCTTTGTCAAGGGTAATTAAAAGTTGTTTTTACTACCTTTGTTGATTCTGATGATTTCCATAAAATCTTCAAAAGGTGTTTATTCTTCAACTTCCACACTCTAAACACCTCACACAATCATCTATTCTTGATATGTTTCTCTAAGTGACGTTTTTCCTCAAGATTCCTCAATTGTGTGAATTTCACAATCCACACAACTCTGGAACCTAAGTCAAAGAATGTTTAGTGAAATTCTTCAAGACATATCTGGTCAATTTCCTCAAACTTTTTCAGTTTTGCAAAAACTTCTCAGAACGCATATGACCTCTCCAAATTCTTCGCACCTATACTCTGTTCACAGGTACACATGTTTGCTGCTGAATCACTAGGTTCTCATCAACTTAACTCATTTGCAGCGTTCCTCAAAGAAAAGTTGCGTACTTCTTCAAAGAACTCAATAGTTCAAAACCCTCAGCTAAAGAAAATGGCTGATGGCAAGAAACCTCAGAAGGGAGGGAAGAAACTGGAAGTCAACACTGCTTTTGAGATATCTGCTGACATCTATGCTGTGTATTGCACACCAGATGAGGCAACTCATGGAAAGGAAATGAAGAATGAGCGCAAGGTGCGCATTCAGAAAATCAAACGAAGATGGGCACGGGAATGGAGGGAGTACAGATACGTTACTCCAAAGTACATGAAGAAATTCGCTCAAAACCCTCCTTGCCCAAGACCTCTGTTGGCACCTAGAAAAATTGATGATCCCACTAGCATCAAGCGCGGTGAGGACTATGCTGATGAATGGGCCAAGCGGCAAGCCAAGTTGGCCAAACAGGCCAAAGAAGCAGTGAGGAAATTCAATGAAGACTCAGCTGCTATCGCTGCTGAGGCCTCCACAAGCAAGAAGGCTATGCCTAAGAAGCCTGCACGCAAACCACCTTCCTCAGCAATGCCCTCATGGACAAGTTCAGCAATGCCCTCACGGCCAAGCTCATCTATGCCCTCACGACATATTCCTCTAGCTGCTCGAGTTCCTCAGGTTGCAAAACCCTTAGCTCCTCCGGCAAAGTCCTTGGCACCTATGCATCTTGCCACTTGCCAAAGGACCACAAGCATCTCAATTGCCTCAGGAGCTTCTGCAAGTTCTTCAGCTCCTCCTCTGTCTTCAACAGGCCCCACCTTGCTGAAGACCAAGGCCACTGCTGGACGAGGCACTAGACCAAGTCCTCACAAGAAGCAAGTTGCCTTCCAAGTGCCGTCAGATGAGGACGAAGCTGATGATGACGAATTAGCCGAAATCATCAAAGGCAGACATCAAAGGGCCGCTAGAGCCAAGGGCAGTGCTGTGCCACTCATGCTTGATTCGAATAAGATCCTAGACTTCATTGACCTCTAGCACAATGACCCAAACACTCCCTTGCCAGAGTTAAAACTCACACCTGGTCAAAATCGCAGGTTTACAGCCTTCATCTTTGAAGAGAAATGGAAATTTGAGCAAGCCAGGTCTGTGAAGAAAGCCCAATACAAGAAACAGGGCTTTCGGAAGGACAACGTTCTTACGCTATCGCCTGACCAACTTATCATTCTGCAATTTGAGATCAAGAAGCTCAGTGATGAATTTGATGCCTACAAGGCAGAATGGCTGGGAGCCAAAGTCAGATTCGTTGTAACATCCCAAATTTTCAATTTGGAATGTTATACACTAGATCATTATTGCATATCATACTTTATTCCATTTTGGCTTAATCCAAGAAATTCTATGCAACTCAAGGACCTACGGAGAGAGTTGGGGATTTCGTTATTTTCATATTTGAGTTTTCTCAAGTTTTGAAAAGAGGATCAATTGGTTTCTAGTATTTTTCTTTCCTAATGTTTCCAAAATAAAAATACATGAGTGGAGATAAAATGACTTATCCAATGTAATGGAAATGTTAGAGAAAAATATTAAAAATCAATTTGTTAATTTATTTGGATTTTATTGACATTTTATTCGAATTAGAAAAATTACACGTTTTCAAAATTGCATTTTTAGGCCAAGAAAATGCTCATCTTGTTCTAAATATTCTATTTAGACGGTGAAAATTTGTTTTGGCATTTTTAGATTTTTATTTATTTTTTCTAGGATTTATTTTCGGCAGAACGTTATTTAAAACAAAAATGCGCGCGCCCGACTGGGCCAGCGGCCCAGCCGAGCAGGGCTGACCTCGCCTCGCGTCCGCCCGACTGACTCCGACCGGAGTCCGGCCGTAGCACACCGCTGCCGCCGAGTCCCGAGAGGACACCTCCTCCTCGCCCCCTTCCCCAAGCCGCCGGCCCCCCTCCTTATATACCCCCCCTCCAGCCCCGTTCGGTTTTTTTGAAACCCTAGATCTGCTTTTTCCAGATCTGGTTCAGTTTTTTTTCGGTTTAGATATTTCGCGAGTGTCCGCTCGTTCATTCATTTTAATGAACGTTGTTCACCGTTTAGCCGCAGACAGCGAACGTTCGTTCGTTAGCCTGTTCGTCAGTTTTTCTTTTTCCAGGGTTTATCCGCGATTATTTTCGATCGTGATTCCTTCCCTGATTTTCGTTTTAGTTTATCTTTTCACTCGTTTATCGGAATCAGGCGATTGAAGTGCCTAGAGTTTCGTCTCGAAACCCTCTTTCTGTTTAACCGACTTAAACAAGTTTTTGCTACTATAAAATTTGACTTAAGTCCAGATTAGTAAACGAAGCTTGTTTCTTTCGCAGTTTGAGTGTCGTTGGTTCATTTGACCTGATTCTTTTTGCAAACCGGAGTTCTTAAGTTGAACTTTCTGATTAGATCTCTTATTTGAGTTTTACCCATGTTTCTAGTTGAGTGCTTATTGTATGCTTGTTTGTTTGTATAGAGTACCCGGAGTGCGAAGCATGCTGCTAAGAGTCTCTAGGTTTCACGGATCATCAGCAAGGCAAGTAACACTTTGATCATACCTCTTTACTACCCAGTTTTATTGCATTAGATCAAACCTCAAACAATTGCATGATTAGGATCTGTTTAATATGAGGGTTATGGGAAGTAGATGAGGTAGTACCTATTGTCCTGTTTGTTATCAAACCTTTGGGAGTTACTTCTACGTTGCTTATTTTGTTATGTTATGCTTGTAGACGTGGTTTGGGTGAGTGTATCCATGATAGATGTGAGTATTGTTACTTAATGGTTAACTTAAGGTGGATACTTTAATACACATCTGGGTGGATTGAGGCACCCGGGGAACCCAGTGTTGCCTGTATTTTTGGAAATGTCGGGGTACCGTGTGATTCTCCTATGGACCGCCACCCAGGCTCAAAGGGATCTTAAGATTATTCATGCTAGAAACTTCCGTGTGCAGCCACAAGCTATTATGGGCTCTAACATAGTTGAGTACTTTATAAGACCTCTTTCAGTGGTGGGCTAGCAGATGTAGGGGAAAGTAGGTGTAACTGTCCACCCGGACTAAAGAGTTATTGTTTCAAAAAGACTGTGTCTCGTTACTCCGATCATGGATGTATTCGAGTCTTGTGGGGAAAAGTGCGCAAACATCTGCAGAGTGTACAAACTAATCATGGTTAGCCATGTCCCCAGTTATGGACGTTTTGAGTATCTAGTTCTTGGATTATCATATGGATCTCATCACTCTTAATTTAATTTGATTGGGTTTAATGATGATGCTTAATTGGGATTGAGAGGGGGATTACCTGCTCAATGTTTAACAACCACCATGATAGTTAAATAAAATGTATTCCTTTGTTGTAGGGAAAAAATGGCTTTATGCAAAACTGTAACCATAGAGCTTTCCACCAGCCATATATGCATGTAGTGATAGCATTATTCTGTTCATTACTCTCTTTTGAGACATTTGATGTAATAAGTGTGTGATTGCTACTCTGTTTTAAATCGTTCAAGTACTGTGCGTGTCAGCATTACTAATCCAGGGATGACACTGATGCACAGAGATCAGACTGTTTGAGGTCTGGTCGCTACAAGATGGTATCAGAGCCCACGCTGACTGTAGGACATGACCACTAAGCTAAAGCCCTAGATCACTACTCTCTTCTCATTTCTAACTCCTCTCCTTTTCTACTCTTTAGGATGGCGGATGCAAGGAACAAGTTTATGCAACCGGATGAAGATACACCTTTCGGATGCCACTTGAAGGAAGTTACTATATACTAGAACATCGGAGTACCAAGCTTCACCGGGACCTACATAGCCACTTTACCAGAAGAGGAGCGTTGGATGATTTGAGTTCAAGTTCCAAGAAGGAAGTTCATGCCCGTCACTGAGCCCATAGAGTTTTCCTTTGATGCACCAACCTGGAGTTTAGGAAAGAGCATGGCAGCCCACATCACCATGGGACGCATTGGAGAAGTTTACCACAAGGATCTCAAGGATATTATCTATCAGATTTGTGGGCGCCGAGATGAGAAATGGGAGATGATCAGCACCAGGAAGGATAGATCTATTGCAGCTTTCATCCAGGAGTTAAACCAGCACATTCGATGCCAGGAGAACCAGATGTGCGCAGGCATGATAGATCTGTAGAAGGCTATGACCAAGATCACGGAGCTGGAAGAAGAACTCAAGACTACACACGATGGATATGAGGAGGAAATCATAACACTATTGGAGAAGAATGACGACCTGATAAAGAAGATCGGAGTGTTCATGGGAGACCCCACGCCAGGAGGAGAAGACGATGATACAACCTGTCCGGAGAACTACATCATCATCGACGACACCGACTCGGACCCTGACGATAGTGATGATGACTAAGTTGATGAAGCAGGAGCAGATATCATGGATTCTTCGACCGATCAATTTTTCTTGACCACCATAACAATAGTAGTATTTCCCCATGTATATAGTATAGTCCGAGCACTTTTGTAATGTTAGTTAGACCGTTGTATGCCCTTGTTTGAATTGATTGAAGTGATACGATTGTGTTTGTCTCATGTGCATATGGGTAGTGTTCTCCCTCTAGATCTATTTCTATTTTATATTCTCATCTTTTCTGAACCCCCTCAGATGCCTCCGAGACACGACAATGGATTTGCTTTCCCACCGGAGCTCACTCAGTTGATCCAGCAGCAGAATGCATTGATGCAGATACTAGTCCAGAATCAGAATCAAGGGAACAACAACAACAACAACCCACCACCACCACCACCTGTTGATCACTTAGCCCGTTTCTTAAGGCTCAATCGGCTGGTGTTCTCTAGTAGCACCGAGTCGATAATTGCAGATGATTGGCTCGGCAAGATTGGAAGGGAGTTGACCACTGCAGGATGCACATATGCGGAGAGAGTGCGGTTTGCCGCACATCAGCTTGATGGACCCGCAACATCATGGTGGGAGAATTTCACAGCCACTTACCCCATCGACACTGTCACAAGGGACCGGTTTCAGTAGGCTTTCCGTATTGCCCATGTTTCACCAGGAGCTATGTCCATGAAGAAGCATGAGTTTCACAACTTGCGCCAAGGAGGACATACAGTTGGCCAGTATGTGGATGATTTTAGTAAGCTAGCATGTTATGCCTCAGATGACGTTGCTACGGATGCAGCTAAGCAGGAGAAGTTTCTGGAAGGACTGAATGATGAGCTGAGCATGCAGTTGATGGTGGCAATTTTCAAAAACTACAGGAGTTGGTAGATAGAGCTCTCATGATTGAAGGGAAGCAGCAGCGGATTGACAACCGCAAGAGGAAGTATGGATAAGGGAAGTACAATTCTGGAGCTCAGTAGACGCCTCATTTTACCCGAACTCGGGTGGACCATTTCAGCATAACCATGGAGGTCACAACCACAATGGAGGAAGTTCGCACAACCATAGTGGCCCCAGGAATGGAAATGGTAATGGAGGAAGCAATGGACGGAACCGTTCCAACCCAGCAACACCAGCTAAGAAGGATCTGAGCCACATTACTTGCTACAAGTGCCAAAAGACTGGACATTATGCCAATGAATGTCCTGAAGCTAAGAATGGGAATGGCAATGGAAGCTCTGGGAAGAAGTCGAATGCTTTCAACAGGGGACAGGTGAACCACGTTAACGTGAAGGTGGTTGAAGCCCAGCCAGATGCAGTAATAGGTAAGTTTTTGGTTAAGTCATTTACTGCAATCATTCTTTTTGATACTGGTGCATCGCATTCATACATATCAAGGGGATTTGTGGATAAGTATAAACTGCCCACCAAAGTTCTTAGAACACCTATGTTAGTAAGCTCGCCAGGGGCGGAGTATATGGCAAGCCAAGGATGTTTTGAGATGCCATTAACCATAGGTAGGCATGTTTTCCCCTCAGACCTGATAATTTTGGGGTCGCAAGGTTTGGATGTGATTTTGGGTATGGATTGGCTATCGATGTATGGGGGAAACATCGATTGTGCCAGTAAGTCGATTTTGCTCACCACCCCAGAAGGAAGAAGGATTAAGTATGTATCCCGGCATATGCCGAAGAGGACTCAAGTAATTCCTTATCAGGAGTTGTACCAGAGGAAGTACTAGTGGTGTAGGATTTCCCTGATGTATTTCCATAAGAGTTGCCAGGCATGCCACCGGATAGAGATACTGAGTTTTTGATTGAGCTTTTGCCAGGCACAGGGCCAATATCTAAGAGACCGTATAGGATACTCGCAAAGGATTTGGAGGAAATTAAGAAGCAGATTAAGGAGTTACTGGATAAAGGCTATATTCGCCCAAGTTCATCACCTTGGGGATCACCAGTGCTTCTAGTGGAGAAGAAGGATGGATCGTTGAGGATGGTTGTTGATTATCGTGGATTGAATCAAGTGACAATCAAGAACAAGTACCCACTGCCGATGATCAATGATTTGTTTGACCAGTTGCAAGGAGCTAAGGTATTTTCCAAGATCGATTTGCAATCGGGATATCACTAGTTGAAGATTCGAGAGCAGGATATACCTAAGACAGCTTTTACCACAAGGTACGGGCTATATGAGTATACCGTTATGTCATTTGGTCTGACTAACGCACCTGCCTATTTCATGAACATGATGAAAAAGGTGTTTATGGAGTTCCTGGATAAGTTCATCGTGGTGTTCATTGATGATATTCTGGTCTACTCGAAGAATGAAGAGGAGCATAAGGAGCATTTGCGCTTGGTACTTGGAAAGCTCAGAGACCATCAGTTATACGCGAAGTTCAGCAAGTGTGAGTTTTGGTTGAAGGAAGTTGGATTCCTCGGACATGTTATATCCGGAGAAGGAATAGCAGTAGACCCCACCAAAGTTGTCACTGTGACAAATTGGGAAGCACCCATGTCAGTTGGAGAGATCCGGAGTTTTCTTGGACTCGCAGGATACTACCGGAGGTTCATTGAGAATTTCTCGAAGACTGCAAAACCCATGATGGAGTTGTTAAAGAAGGACACCAAGTTCAATTGGACTGAGGAATGTGAGGCCAGTTTTCAGGAGTTGAAGAAATGGTTGGTTACATCACCAGTGTTGATTCTGCCAGATCAGTGCAAGGATTCCGAAGTATATTGCGATGCTTCATGTCAAGGACTTGGAGCAGTGCTTATGAAGGAAGGAAGAGTTGTTTCTTATGCCTCACGACAGTTTAAACCTCATGAGTTGAACTATGCTACACATGATTTGGAGTTAGCAGCCGTAGTGCATGCATTGAAGACATGGAGACCCTTTCTCATCGGAAACCATTGTGAGGTGTACACGGATCACAAGAGTTTGAAGTATATCTTCACGCAGAGGGAGTTGAATCTCAGGGAAAGGAGATGGTTGGAGCTCATCAAGGATTATGATATGAGATTGCACTATCATCCTGGAAAGGCTAACGTAGTAGCTCATGCATTGAGCCGCAAGAGCCATGTCAACACACTCATGACCGGAGAGTTACCCAAGGAGTTAGTAGAGGATCTTTGCGAGCTATGTTTGGAGATAGTTCCTAGAGGCCATGTAGCGGCATTGGAGATTCAGTCAACTTTGATGGATAAGATCAGAGAAGCCCAGAAGACGGACAAGGAGATTGCCGAGATAAAGGAAAGGATGAGCAAAGGAAAAGCTAAGGGATTTCATGAGGATGAGCATGATACCTTATGGTTTGAGGACCGTGCATATGTGCCTAATGATCCGGAGATCAGGAAGTTAATTCTGCAAGAAGCCCATGATTCGCCGTATTCGATTCACCTAGGAAACACCAAGATGTATCTAGATTTGAAGTACAGTTTCTGGTGGACCGGAATGAAGAAAGATATTGCGGAGTATGTAGCAGTTTGTGATGTATGCCAGAGAGTAAAAGCAGAGCATCAGAAGCCAGCAGGTTTGTTACAGCCATTGCCGATACCCGAATGGAAGTGGGATAAGCTAGGCATGGATTTTATCACGGGATTGCCCAGGACTCGTTCGGGCTATGACTCGATATGGGTTATAGTCGATCGTTTGACGAAGGTAGCTCATTTTATCCCAGTGAAGACCACTTATACCAGTGCTAAGTTGGCGAAGATATACATGACCAGGATCGAATGTCTGCATGGAGTTCCGAGGACCATTGTATTTGATAGAGGAACCCAGTTTACCTCAAAGTTTCAGAATTAGCTATATGAAACTTTGGGTAATAGGCTAGAGTTCAGTACAACCTTTCATCTGTAGACATATGGACAGACCAAGAGAGTCAATCAGATTCTGGAGGACATTTTGAGAGCCTGTGCGCTAGATTACGGATCTAGTTGGGACGACAATTTGCCTTACGCAGAGTTCTCTTACAATAATAGTTACCAATCCAGTTTGAAGATGGCCCCTTTCAAAGCTTTGTACGGAAGGAGGTGCAGGACACCATTGTTGTGGGATGAAGTTTGAGACCGTCAGTTGTTTGGACCAGATTTGATTAAAGAGTGTGAAGAGAAGGTTAAGCTGATTCACGATAGACTCAAGGTAGCCCAATCCAGGTAAAAGAGTTATGCTGATTCTAAGCGCAAGAAGACAGTTTACAAAGTCGGAGACAGAGTTTATCTTCGAGTGTCCTTACTGAGGAGTCAAACGTTTTGGAGTTAAGGCAAAGTTAGCACCACGTTTTGTGGGACCATACAAGATTTTGGAACGTACGGGAGAAGTTTCCTACAAGTTGGAGTTGCCCGAAGGACTGTCAGGAGTAGAAGATGTGTTCGACATTTCCCAGTTGAAGAAGTGCCACATAGAGATGGACGATATCCCTATGAGAGATACAGTGCCACTAGAAGCGATTCAGTTGGATAGCGATTTGACCTACGAGGAGAAACCAGTCAAGATTCTTGAGTTTGCCAGCTGAGTTACACGTAGCAAGGTTATCAAGTTCTGCAAGGTTTAGTGGAGCCACCACACCGAAGATGAAGCCACCTAGGAGCAAGAGGAAGACCTACGGAAGGACCACCCTCACCTATTTTCTAGCCTACCCGAATCTCGAGGGTGAGATTCATCTTAAGGGGGGGGGGTAGGTTAGTAACATCCCAAATTTTCAATTTGGAATGTTATACCCTAGATCATTATTGCATATCATATTTTATTGCATTTTGGCTTAATCCTAGAAATTCTACGCAACTCAAGGACCTACGGAGAGCGTTGGGGATTTCGTTATTTTCATATTTGAGTTTCCTCAAATTTTGAAAAGAGGATCAAATTGTTTCTAGTATTTTTCTTTCCTAATGTTTCCAAAATAAAAATACATGAGTGGAGATAAAATGACTTATCCAATATAACGGAAATATTAGAGAAAAAATATTAAAAATCAATTTGTTAATTTATTTGGATTTAATTGCAATTTTATTCGAATTAGAAAAATTGCATGTTTTCAAAATTGCATTTTTAGGCCAAGAAAATGTCCATCTTGTTCTAAATATTCTAGTTAGACGGTGAAAATTTGTTTTGGCATTTTTAGATATTTATTTTTTTTCCAGGATTTATTTTCAGCGGAACGTTATTTAAAAAAATGCGTGCGCCCGACTGGGCCAGCGGCCCAGCCGAGCCGGGCCGGCATCGCCCCGCCTCCGCCCGACCGACTCCGACCGGAGCATGCCGCCGCCGCCGAGTCCGGGGAGGACTCCTCCTCCTCGCCCCCTTCCCCAAGCCGCCGGGCCCCCTCCTTATATACCCCGCCCCACCACCACCACCACCGACGCTGCCGCCGCCTCGGATCCATGTCGCCGCCCGAGAGTCGCCGCCGCCCGGAGCCCTGTCGCCGTCGCCTCACCGCCGCCCACACCCTGCCGCCACCGCCGGAGCCCGCCACCCCGCTGGAGTTAGCCACCGCCGCAGTCTCGCCGTGCGACGGTTTTCTCAGAAAAACCGTTTTTTTCGAAACCCTAGATCTATTTTTTTCAGATCTGGTTCGTTTTTTTCAGTTTAATTATTTAGCGAGCGTCCGCTCGTTTGTTTTTTTTAACGAACGTTGTTCACCATTTAGACGGAGACAGCGAAAGTTCGTTCATTTTCCTGTTCGTCAGTTTTTCTTTTTCTAGGGTTTATCCGCGATTATTTTCAATCGCGATTTCTGCCCTGATTTTCATTTTAGTTTATCTTCTCGCCCGTGTATCAGAATCAGGCGATTCAAGCACCTAGAGTTTCGCCTCGAAACCAATTTCTGTTTAACCAACTTAAACAAGTTTTTGCTACTGTAAAATTTGAATTAAGTCCAGATTAGTAAACGAAGCTTGTTTCTTTCGCAGTTTGAGTTTCGTTGGTTCGTTTGACCTGATTCTTTTTGCAAACCGGAGTTCTTAAGTTGAACTTTCTAGTTAGATGCCTTATTTGAGTTTTACCATGTTTCTAGTTGAGTGTTTATTGTATGCTTGTTTTTTTGCGATAGAGTACCTGGAGTGCGAAGCATGCTGCTACGAGTCTCTAGGTTTCACGGATCATTAGCAAGGCAAGTAACACTTTGATCATACCTCTTTACTACCCAGTTTTATTGCATTAGATTAAACCTTGAACAATTGCATGATTAGGATCTGTTTAATATGAGGGTTAATGGAAGTAGATGAGGTAGTACATATTTTCATGTTTGTTATCAAACCTTTGGGAGTTACTTCTACGTTGCTTATATTGTTATGCTATGCTTGTAGATGTGATTTGGGTGAGTGTATCCATGATAGATGTGAGTATTGTTATTTAATGGTTAACTTAAGGTGGCTACTTTAATACACATCTGGGTGGATTGAGGCACTTGGGGAACCCAGTGTTGCTTGTATTTTTGGAAATCCCGGGGTACCGTGTGATTCTCCTATGGACCGCCACCCAGGCTCAAAGGGATCTTAAGATTATTCATGCTAGAAACTTCTGTGTGCAGCCACGAGCTATTATGCGCTCTAGCATAGTTGAGTACGTTGCAAGACCTCTTTCAGTGGTGGGCTAGCAGATGTAGGGGAAAGTAGGTGTAACTGTCCACCCGGACTAAAGAGTTATTGTTTCAGAAAGACTGTGTCTCGTTTCTCCGATATGGATGTATTCGAGTCTTGTGGGGAAAAGTGCGCAAACCTCTGCAGAGTGCACAAACTATTCATGGTTAGCCATGTCCCCGGTTATGGACGTTTTGAGTATCTAGTTCTTGGATTATCGTATGGATCTCATCACTCTTAGTTTAATTTGATTGGGTTTAATGATGATGCTTAATTGGGATTGAGAGGGGGATTACCTTCTCAATGTTTAACAACCACCATGATAGTTAAATAAAATTTATTCCCTTGTTGTAGGGAAAAATTGGCTTTATGCAAAACTGTAACCATAGAGCTTTCCACCAGCCATATATGCATGTAGTGATAGCATTATTCTGTTCATTACTCTCTTGTGTTACATTGCCAGCATATTCCATGTGCTGACCCATTTTCGGGCTGCAACGTTCATGTTCCAGAATTTTCACACGACGAGTAAGGTGTCTTAGGTCGTGATCTTTCACTCAGTGATGCTGTTGGAGTTGATGGACTCGCTTTATCTTCCAAGCCTTCCGCTGTTATTGTTATTAGATGGCCTTAAGCCATATTTATTGTAATAAGTTCTCTTTTGAGACATTCGATGTAATAAGTGTGTGATTGCTAATCTGTTATAAATCCTTCAAGTATTGTGTGTGCCAGCATTACCGATCCAGGGATGACACTGATGCACAGAGATCAGACTGTTTGAGGTCTGGTCGCTACATTCATCAAAATGGCGAAGGGACTCACTTCCAATGTTGCTGATTCAACGCACATTGAAATTCCTCAGGCTGAAGCATCTGCACAGCCAACAGAAGAACATGCCAGCACCGCTGATGAAAATCAGGCTGCTGATGAAACTGCAAGCACCAGGGTTGATGAAGCAATTCCATCCGCTGAAGAAATTGCCAGGGCAACCTCTACTGTTGCGCCTAAAGAATAGTTCAAGCCGTCTGAAGCATCCGAAGCTGCGCCTGAGGAAACAGAGCAAGTCAGGACAACTACATCAGTTGTGCTCAAGAAATTGCTCCAATTTCCTATGCTCCTCCTGCACCAACACCAACACCAAGTCCTATTCTTCCTTGTGCATTAGAAGTGAAGAAAACCAAGGCTGCGGAGTGAGCTGCTCTGAAGAAAAGGAAAGGATCTGCTTCCTCAGAGTCTTCTGCTCCTAAGAAGGTGAAAACTTTGACCAGCTCATTTGCAAATCCAATTGATGTTGTTCCTCTTTAAAGCATGCCGTCAAAGGAAATTATTCCTTTTGGCGAAGATTATGTGATTCCCAATGAATCAGATGAAGAAGATCCTTTTGCTGCTTTAACAGAGCAGATGGATGAAGAAATTGAAGTTGACAATGTCACTTCAACCCCACTTGTATCATCGCCCATGCCTTAGTTCACGGCTGAAGAGGCAGGCATTGAAGAAATGGATGAAGAAGATGACGACATGGACATTGGGAGTACCACGCCTGTGATGAATGATGACTTTTGGGAAAGTCAGCACACCAACTCTCCCTTGTTCACGCCACTGCAACAAATTCCTCAGTCCCCAGTGCATACTGAAGTTCAAATGGGCTCTGATGAAAATCACACTACTCCTTCCATTCCTGAAAAAATTCCAGCCACTAGCGCTGATGATAAAGCCACTGAAGAAATGGAGACCCAGGCTGCTACTGAAGCAGAAACTGAAATTCCTCATCCCGTGGTCCCTGAGAATGTGATTCCTGAAGTTGTGCTGCAATTGACTGATACTCCTCAGCCGAAGCCAAAGAATCCATTCTCAAAGACTCTGAAGTTCAAAGCTAATGACTTCTTCCATGCGCATGTGTTCTTCACAGAATACAACCCATATGACTCTGCTCGTCTTCGAAGGAAGCATTTCTGGACCGCCAGCCAAGCAAACATCTATTCTTCACTACTTTTTGATAAGGACAAATTCTTCGACCATGAGCATATTCCTCATGTGGATATGGAATCGCTGCCGTGCTTCACACCGGTCCTCAGTGTTCTTCATGATGCTAGACTGCTCAACTTCTGCACCGATATATGGGACTGGAATGAAGAACTAATTCTCCAGTTCTATGCAGCACTGCACATCACAGAAGATTATGATGATATCAACTCTTGGGTGTTTGACTGGATGACAGAGAACACTCACTTCAAAGCAGCGGCCTCTGAATTGCTTCATGCCCTGCCTGTCAGTCCTCCCCTTGAAGGTGCGCATCGTATGTATCATGAACCTGAACTCACAGATCACTACATGCAAGTGTTGATGAAGCCTCTGAAGCCAGGTGAAGCCCCAAGAACCAAATTCCTCGTGAAGGAATTGCAATATGTGTCGTGGACTGTCTATCACATTCTGACCAAGACATTGAGTCCTATCAAAGGCCACGACTCTAATGCAGAAGAAGTCCTTGGCATCATGAAGAATTTGCTATTCAATATCATGCATGGTATCCCAATAAACCACCATGACTTCTTCATGAGGACTATGGCAAATGTTGCATTGTCTCCTTTTGAATTGATGCCTTACGCTCCCTGGATTATGAAATTCCTCAGATCAAGGTCTTCAATCAATTACAAGGCTTACACACTCAACCATGGCAGTTACTTGCCCCCCATTGAAGTCCTCAAGCAGACGTTTTCCTCAGCTGATGAAAAGGGCAAGGCCACTGCAATTGTTGATGAAGGCATTCGTCCATTTGATGGACAGTTTCGCAAAGCTGCCTCGTACTCCACAAATGATGACACTGCACTCACGATTCTGCCAATGCTTCCAAGCAAAATCCTCAAGGCACAGCTCCAAGGGTGATGACTAATCGTGAGCTTCTCCTTAGTCTTCATCAGAAGATCGATCGCAATCACAAACGGGTCAAGCGTTAGTTTGGTTCAATTCTTCACAACAAGACTGCTACACATAATTCAGTGAAGAACCACTACTACCTCCATGAAGTATTTGATCGCACCTGGGCTATTCTAACTCATCTCTACGGTGGCGAAGATCTCAAGCAGATGGGCTTCAAGCAGGACGTTGATTGGTCTAAGCTGCAGGTGAAGAAATTCAAGAAAGTCAAGGTTCCTCCCTTGGTGTCCGCCTCATATTCTTCATCACATGAGATTGATGAAAATGAAGACTTGGACGATACTGTAGCAGGTCCTACTCCAACAACTGACCCCAACAATGCTGGCGCTCCTCCATGAACCTCGTGATGATATTCTTCAGGGGCGTTAGTCCTCACTTTTCGTCCCTTTTGGTCATTTGATGACAAAGGGGGAGAAATTTGAGTTAGTCTTCAAGCGGGTCTATCTATATGGGCGTTTTTTTGTTAAGTTGCAACTCTCGCTCTTCTGAAGTGTTTGTTGATCGAGTTGTAAACTTAAGTCCGATGGTGACCTGATACTTCTGTTATGTTTTTCTGCATACTATTTCCTCATATATGTTATGCACGCATGCTGAATTACATCAGTCACCATATTTCATCATGCATTCCAAATTCTTCATTCGATATGTCAAATGCGTGTATGAATTACAAGATATAGGGGGAGATCTCCATGATTCTACTCTTCAAATGCGCATTGCTTCAAAAGCACATTCGTCACTATGCACATCTTCAGTGGGAGTTCTTCTATATCTTGCAATCAAATTCCTCAATATGAGTATTTTTACACTTCATCTGTTTATCCCTATTGAAAACTTAACCCATATTGTCATCAATCATAAAAAAGAGGGAGATTGTAAATGCATCTAGTGCCCCTTAGTGATTTTGATGTATTGAAGACTTATAGGTTAAGGGACTAATATGTTTGTGAGTGTACACATGCTCTATAAGTCGATGAGGAGTTTGATATTTAGAATGAATGTCGACCCCTAAAAATGAATGTCTTCAGCTGAAGACTTTGGTTCTCCTGAATACTTTGAAAGTGAAGAAATTGGTGTGACCTTGAGGACTTGGATATTCATGCGAGGATTATGATGCGTGAAGACTTTTGTTTTCGTAGTTTCATTTTCTATTTCTTGAGTCATAGGAAACACCATACTGTTAAAGGGGGTCGAGGTAATACTAAGGACACTGATTTCCAGGTGATGCTCATCTCAAAATCCTACACCTACCCAATCCTTTCGAGTGAAGCCATTGGAAATCTCATGTCAGTTCATTCAATTCTTTAGTGACAGAGACGAAGATCTTTTGGTCTCTGAGGAATTTGTTCTGACTGATGAGTTAGGAATTCGCCAGTGTGTATTGCTTATACAGTGAGGAACATGATAGCCCTGAGGAATTCGAACCTCAAATCCGACCGTTGCTGTGCTATGCGCCAGCTGTCCAAAATATCCTACCACCTAGCGGCATATCATTGAAGGGCATTTATGTCTTATCATATCAGGCTGCTCCCTAGGCTATAAATAGCCGCCCCCTACAACCACTAGCTAGTTGGCTGCTCCGAGAGAAACTGACACTTGTCAATTGAGAGCATCCCATCCTCCGAGGACTTTTGAGCGAAAGTCATCAAGTGAGGAAAACCCAAATCCCTAACCCAAACACCTACAAACCAAAAGTGATTGAGCATCATTGAAGAGATTGTTCCTATGTGGAACCAACGCTTGTTACCTTTGAGTACTGTGTATCCTCCATACAGTTAGGCATCATGGTCTGAGCATCCATGTGGAATTGTGGATTGCTGAGTGACCTAGTCTATGAAGGTTTGGAAGTCACCTGTGAAGACTTACCACGAGTGTTGGGCGAGCTCTGTGTGATCTTAGCTCAAGGAGAATACAGTGAGGATTGTGTGTCCGGGACTGTGTGTCCTCGAGTTTAAATACTCAGCCGCTCCAACCAGATGTACAACTATCACAGCAGTAGGAAATGGTCTACCAAATCTTTGTCTTCACCAAGCCTACTGGTTCTATTTCCTCAACCCATCCATTTCCTCATTCATGTGTTGGTGAACCTGATCATTACTGTTGAAGACTTTGACTGAAGACTTTCTCTATTTCCTTAATCCAATTTCTTCGGTCACATTGTCTTCAGCCTACTTATCCTATGTTTACGCTTTCTGTACTCTATGTTTGTCTTTAATTTCATCATGATGACTATGCTATTGCTCTGTTATGCTTATACGTGAGTACTTATTCCGCTGCTTGTAGTTCATGACTTAGGAATTTCCTCACTCTAAAATTCCTCAGTGACGAATTTGTAAAAATGGCCTATTCACCACCCCTCTAGTTGACTTAATGCACTTTTAATTTTATGGGCCAGAAGAAAGCCACTGGGCCAAGGAAGCACCTGGGGGGCTGTTCGAGGGGAGCAGCACCCTCCAGGGCGCGCCAGGAGGCCCAGGCGCACCCTGGTGGGCTGTGCCCACCTCGGGTGCCCCCCAAACCGCCCCTTTGCTCTATAAATACCCAAATATTCCAGAAACCCTAGAGGAGTCGATGAAAGTCAATTACAGCTGCCGCAGAGTCTAGAACCACCAGATCCAATCTAGACACCTTCATGGAGGGGTTCACCACTTCCATTGGTGCCTCTCCTATGTTGCGTGAGTAGTTCTTTTTACACCTACGGTCCATAGTTATTAGATAGATTGCTTCCTCTCTCTCTTGATTATCAATACAATGGTCTCTTGGAGATCCATATGATGTAAGTCTTTTGGCGATGTGTTTGTTGGGATCCTTCGAACTAGGAGTTTATGATTAGATCTATGTTTTTATCCAAGAAAGTTATTTGCGTCTTCTTTGATCTCTTATATGCATGATTGCTTATAGACTCGTATTTCTTCTCTGATATTTGTGTTTTGTTTGGCCAACTTGATCTATTTATCTTGCAATGGGAAGAGGTGCTTTGTAGTGGGTTCGATCTTACGGTGCTTGATCCTTGTGATAGAAGGGAACCGACACGTTTGTATCGTTGCTACTAAGGATAACAAGATGAGATCTATATCTCCGCAATAGATAAACAGATCTCTTCTACATCATGTCATCGTTCTTATTGCATTACTCCATTTTCTCATGAACTTAATACACTAGATGCATGCTGGATAACGGTCGATGTGTGGAGCAATAGTAGTAGATGCAGGCAGGAGTCGGTCTACTAATCTTGGATGTGTTGCCTATATAATGATCATTGCCTGGATATCGTCATGATTATTTGAAGTTCTATCAATTGCCCAACAGTAATTGTTTTCCCTTCTTTTGCTATTTTTCTCGAGAGAAGGCACTAGTGAAACCTACGGCCCCCGGGTCTCTTTTCATCATATTTTCCTTTGCGATCTATTTTCCCTTGCATTTATTTTCAGGTCTATTAAACCAAAAATACAAAAATACCTTGCTGCAATTTATTTGTTCCGCGATCTATTTATCCTATCTACCACTTTTACCTCACGTTATTTGCCTATCTTGAGGCACCGTACCCGGAAGGGATCGACAACCCCTTTAACACGTCGGGTTGCGAGTATTTGTTATTTGTGTGCAGGTGATGTTTACGTGGTGTGAGGAGGTTCTCCTACTAGTTCGATAACCTTGGTCTCATCACTGAGGGAAATTCCTACCGTCGCTATACTACATCCCTTCCTCTTTGGGGAAATACCGACGTAGTTCTAGCAGACATTAGGCATCCTGCCACGCACATCATTACCGCTCCCTTCGCCAAGCCCGGTCCAGATAAATACCCTTTGTTCATCGATTACTTCTCCTGCGGGCTCTGCCCACCTTTCTCAGATTTCTTCAATGACATCATGCACACCTACGACTTCCACCTTCTGGATTTTACGCCAAATGCCGTGGCGTGCATGGCCTTCTTCGCCCACCTTTGCGAGGACTTCGTCAGGGTACACCCCAACACGGTGCTCTTCCGCCAATACTTCGTCCCTCGCATCCAGCGAGGGGGTGCCATCTCTGGTTGCGTCACTTGGATCCCAAGGGCTTTGAGCACGGACACGTACCCGGAGGGTTCCCAGAAGGACAAGTGGGAAGAATGGCGGGGCCGGTGGTGCTGGATCGAGGAGAAGGATCCGCAGGAGATCTGCCAGGTCCGTTGGAAGCCGCCAGTCCACGGTAATGTCTGGGGAGAGCTAGACACCAACGGCGAGAAGCTCACGATTACCAGCACCAGGATCCATCGCCTCACCTCAGTTGGGCTTACGCTCGAGATGATTGGAGCCGATTTCATCCGCCACCATATTGCTCCTCTGCACAATAAGGGGAGGTCGGCCTGGGATTTCAAGAATGCGGCAGACATCATGAGGCTTCACCCTGGCCTGAATTTTAAGTTTACGGTCATGCAGCATGCATCCCTCTGTGAGAGGCATTTTTAACTCAAGGTTGACGAGACTGGCAAGGACGAGAAGACCGGCAAGGCCGCCAAGGCCGGCAAGGCTGACAATCCGTTCAGGTTGCCGACAGGGGTGGTCCCGTTGAGCAACAACTTTTTCCTGACCACCATCATCGCCATGATGCCGGTGTTTAACGCGCACGGTCTTGATTCGACCTGGGTCGAGCCAAAAGCGGAGCTGGTGTAGAGATTCTTCGACAACTTGTTGGAGAAGTACGTCTGTGCCGAGCCGCAACTCATTCGCCCCACCACTGAGGAGGAGATGGAGTACATTGCCACCAGGGTGGAGGAGGTAGCACTCGCCGAGGAGGCCGACAGCCTTGGCAGCGTGGAGGACGAGGCTGATCGGGTCGAAGAGGAGAAGAAGTTTGCTGAGTGGATGGGGTATGCCGGGGAGCCCAGTGGCACTGGTGCCTGGGTTCCCCTTGTCGAAGAGGAGGTCAAGGAGTCAGCTGAAGAGGAGACTGATGTAGACGGCCCCTCAGCCCCGAAGAAGAAACTTATCTTGCAACGGGCCTCTTCCGGTGAGCCAGTCCGGCACAGTAAGGTCGTGCAGCGGCAAGAGGTCCAGGCGCAACCTGTGCGCCAGATAAGGCACGCGGCCGCGACAGTAGCGAAGGAAACCACGGTAGTGAAGAAAGCTATAGCCGCTGCCTCCTCCTCGACCAAGCGGGCTAGGACCCCATCTCCTCCTCGTCCCTTTGCGGAGACTGCCCTGGCGGCCGATTTCGATCTTGGGTCCTTTAGCCCAAAGAGGAAGAGGGGGCCAGAAGGGGAAGATAGGTATGCATCTTGCCTCCTTATCCATTCCTCGATCCCCCAACTAGGTTAATATCTTTACTTGATCTTGTCTTCACAGTGATATGGAGACGCTGGCTTAGAGGGTGGCAAAGAGAGCCAAGGCCTCGATGGGCGACGAGCCCCCGGCAAGCACTTCACGTGCGCCGGGGATGATCGTGATCAGCCCGGATACCAGCCCTCACCGCAGCCCCCGTTCCTGCCCCTAGCTTGAGTTGGTTACTCATTTCCCGCTGGCGGGCGTTGGAATATGTACCTTCAGCGCTGACCTTGTTGGGTTCGCAGGAGGAGAGCAGCAACAAAAGGAGCCACTAAGGGCCACCCCCAACACGCCGCCACCATCGATCAAGCCACCCAGGGGCGTCCCCCGCAAGGGCATCCACCATCGAGCCCACGCACATGGAGGAAGAGGTGGTGAGCATAGGTGCTGGTGGCTCCGTCCTGGCAATGAGCGTTTTCGAGGAGGGAACCACTTCTCAACTCGTCACAGGTAAGCCGCTTGCCTCCCGTCCCTTACAATCTTTGCCATGTGATTTTCTTCCTTTTCTTTGCTCTAAACTTTGATTTTGGTGCTGCTTCACTCTCCTTTTCGGTTTTCAGACCCTCTCTTGATGGACCAGATGGACGTCGACACTGTCATCGAGGAGACCGCCAAGGATGACGAGGTTGAGGCCACCAAAATTGCTGCCGAGGAAGCCGCCAAGGCCGCTGCCGAGGAGGCCACCGAGGGGCCTGCCAGGGAGGCTGGCAGGGCTGCTGCCGAGGAGGCCGCCAAGGGGTCAGCTGGGGAGGCCATCCAGGCTGCTGCCGACGAGGCCGGCAGGGCTGGTGCCAAGGAGGCTGCCAAGGGGCCAGCCGGGGAGGAGGTGGTCGACGACCAACCCTGTTCCTCTACGGCCCCGGCCCCGAGCAAGTACTTGAAGGTGGGCGATGATATGTTCGTCAGCATCCCAGGGACGGTAAGCACCGGGGCGCTAGCCGAAGGGGAGGTGTTCGACGATGAGGTCCTCACGCTGCCGGGCTCCAAGTTGTTAACGAACCGAGTGCCGGCAGCAGTGGTTCCAAAGAAGACCAGCTCCTCCAGGCCATAAGCGCCAACTTCCAGAAGCTCCAGGCGCTCTACCGCGCCCGCAAGGATAAGGTGGACTCCAGAATGGCGGCCATGGACAAGGCAGAAGCAGACTTCCAGGAGCGTGTTGCTCAGATGCAAGTCTGGGTCACCGAGGCGCAGTAGGATCTGAAGGCCACCCAGGACCAGCTGGGCGAGCGCCAGCGAGAGCTCCTCCTGAAGCAAGTTGACATTGAGAAGGCCCAAGAGGTGGCAAAGGCATAGGCCGCCAAGAATGAAGCTGATCAGAGGCAGCGCCAAGTTCTACTGGACGCCCAAGAAGAAGACCTGGTTGCCCATGAAGGGGCGCTTGCCACCAAGCTTCGCGCCAAGGACGAAGAGGTTGAAAAGCTTGTCGCACAGCGGACCCAAGAGCTGAAGTAGGAGCACAAAGACGCACTTGATGCACTGGCTCTAGACCATGCCACAAGCTGAACGAGGCCGCCGATGGTGCCGAGGCCGCAGAGGCCGCCAAGAACGAGTTGGTCGGCAAGGTGGAGAAGCTGGAGCTGGACCTCGAGGAGCTGAAGAAGGAGATCTCGAAGCTGGCAAAGGACAGGGACATGACTATCCACACCTTGGCGGATCTGCGTGTCACCATCTCCGACAAGACCAAGCTTCTCTCCGAGGCCAACAATTCCATTGCCGATCTGAAGCTAAAGCTATACACCTTGGAAGGGACGCTTTCGGAGACCAGGGCCCGTGAGAAGACCCTGATCAAGAACCTCGCAGATAAGAAGCAGTTGCTGCAGAGTGCTGCCGCCACCGACAATGACTTCGTGGACGTCACGAAGCTCTAGACCAGCCGCCTTATCAAGGTTGCGAAGAGGCTCACCATGCAGCTATCCGTCATGGGCATGCCAGACTTCAGGTTCTCCCATGAGGTGAATGTGAGCAACAGTGCCAGGCTGACCCTGTTCTTCGAGCGTGTCCACGACGCCCTGGAGCTGCTCTGCTTCAACCGACTAACTTATCTAGCCAATGAGGCTCGGAAGCTTTGCCGGGGTGCCCTGATCAAGGTGCTCACCAAGGTGGCGCTCTGGAACCCCAGTGTCGACTTTGCCAATGTGCTTGAGAGCTTGCCGGAGGATGCGGACCTCAAGGCACTCAAAGAGCGTATCAAGCCCATCATCAGCTGCGTTGACGAAATCAAGAGGTTGGGAGGCCAGCGCCGGGACTAGCCACTCTGTTTCTCATTGCTGCTGCGAATTCGTACCCAAGACAATTTTATCTTATGTTAGAACCGCGGCAACCACGGATGTAATATAACTTTGCCGTGCTTTGAACTAAATGCATGTTACTTTCCTATTTGATATCTCTTTGTATGTACCACACCCTATGCTTAGTTGGATAGGTTTGCCAATGCGTAAACCCTTGCCATGAGCGCTTTGAGGAACGGATCCTTAGCAGCCTGCTAGGGGTGTCACTGCCGGGCAAGACACCTTGCTGTTCTTGGCGCGACCACTTGAGCTGCTGAGCAGACTCGAAACAGAACAAGCGTGCTGCCAATAGTGGCAGGGTTCCTTTGCATGCAGGTTTTCCATACAAGAACCAAAACCTTTCGAGGGAAATAACCTTACCAAATGGAAAACTCTCAAGGTTTGGCGTGACTTAGCTTTTCATTGCTGCACGGACCACCATCGAGGCTACAGACGGCGCCACTCCCCTAGCTTCTGGTATCAGTATGGCGTGGATGATCTTGATCTCCACTGCCACCAGCGTCTGCCATGTCGCCCGCTCGCACTGGCACGGGCGGACCGGCTCCAGACAAACCGATCGTCGTGATCATCTTCCTCTTTGGAGCCATGGTGATGAAGAAGATGATGCACTAACTACCAGACCAGATTTTCACAACTTCTTCCCCCTACCTGGCACGTCAAAGATGTCGGGGAAATGACACCTATGGGATCACGAGGATCCCTTCTACGGTTGGTGGGGAGAGAGCTGCGCAAAGAGTGATTAGCATGAGGGAATTTTACCAAGGTTCAGGACACAATGATGCGTAAAACCCTAGTCCTGCTTCTTGGTGTATACCTCGTGTTCTTGAGTTCTTAGACTAGCTGCAGTGCATGCCAAGTCCAAAAAGTCTGAATCCTCTCCCAGAACGCCTCGGGCCTCCATTTATATGTCAAAGGGGTCGCTACAATGGCACAAAGGAGGTGGAAAGAATCTACAACATACAAGTTTATCTCTGACATCTGAGGACAAACGCATTTAATGTGCTGCCTACGTGCCCTTCAACTTCATAGGGGATGGAAATAGAGCCCGTCCCGTTCAATGCCGCCTCATCCTACCTTGACACGTGTCCAGGCTGACGAGGAAGGCGGCGCCAGGCTGTCTAGCTAGCTGCTGTGCTGGCGCGGTGGCATGGCCTTCACGAAGATCTGCATGCCACCACGCAGGTGCTTGCTTAGTTGGCTTAGAATCTGCATGCTGCCACACAGGCGTCTGCCTAGTTGGCAAGCTGGTCGCTATACTGGAACAGCCGTGGCGTGGTAAATCCTCGTTGGGTGCGAGCCTGGCTGTGGCCCCGCAATCATCCCCGGCAAGAGCGTTGACGGGGGTCTTTGTCTTTCGGTCTTCACGTAGACCTGCAGGCCACCAGTCTTTACAAAGATCTGCATGCTACTATGCATGCGGCCCCGAATCTTGGCCTTGACGTTGTCGATGGTATCAGAATTCTCAGGCTCAAGGGTGGCGGCCTTGCTGGTGCTGAGCAAGTTGCCCCGACAAGGCTCTTGCGAGGGCTACATAGGCCGCCCTGGCAAGGGTGTTGCCCGGGGAGGTCTAGCTTGTCCTCTGCTCTTTATTCACTGGCTCGAACGCTTGTCTTGGTAGTCTTGTATTCTGTCCTTCCGCTGCTCTTCCAAGACTTGCCACAGGCGTGGCTATGACTACTCGTGCACAAGTAAGGGGCACAGAAAAGCCCATACTTTTGTACACGGACAGTCAGTTCTTCTGTTCACTTTTATACACAGTTTTCTTAATGTATCATTTCATCTTACACAGTTTAAAAGAGATGAAGGTTATTCTTTTGGTCTTGATCTGTAATCTAGTTGTGATGTTCACGTGCCCACACAATGATACAATAGCCTGTTTGTTTTATATCTATTTGCCCATGATATGAATGATGTCAGACTATGTTCATCCTACTTTAAACCATGTCTCTTTATCCTTACATGTCAACAAATGTGAGGAAATAGACAATACAGTAGGCATGCTACATGGACATATGTTCCGGAAGTGATTTTATTATGTAGTTGGCACTAAAATACATGCTAATGAATTAAAGTATCTCACCAAAATAAGTTACGTATAAACGTGAAACCTACTTTGTTTGTTTTTGTCTCATTAGTAACTTATCTCGTACACTAATCTACAAGTTCAAACTTTCAGCAAGCTATGGAACAAATGATTGAACAACCACAACCACCTGAATGTGACAAGGCTACCACAGGCACAATGTCACCTCTTGTTGCAGTGCGTCGGTATATCTCCACTAATAGTGCAAAAAGTACCTTCTTGCGTAATTCCAGGTTGGTTGTCAAGGTAACCTCAACCAAATCGCCTATTGAACAAAATCTTCCGTCTAGATAGAGTGATATATCTGTACTCCAGATACAAGTCCAATCCCTAATGGACGTCATTTCGGAAAAAGAATAGTGGTTGACAAATGTCGTCAAGATATGAGTGGTTTTGAAACCAGACTATCAGACATTTGCTTCGTTGTTCAAGAGCAATGGCGGGAAAAAGGGGATGATCATCCTGCTCAATCAGATTCTATAGCCTGAAACATTAGCACTGAGGTCAAATGATCTTTGCTTCTATACATCTGATGGTGATTTTATCTGCAAGGACTGTAAACTTAATGCCAACATGCCTTTTTGCTGTATGGGTGGAACTTATTTTGTTGTGATACATCATTTATCGTGCTGCCAAAGGCTATAGAAATTACTACACTATTTTTGTATAGTGTAGGTTTATCTTAATAATGTATTCGGCCGAAAGCTTCGTAGGAGCCCAATGTGGCAACATTCGTTAGGCCCATTCCAATTGGGCTAAAAATGATTATGGGCCATAATTTGCATGTAGCCCACTAAAAATATCTGGGCCTAAATAAGCATAAGCTTTCATATTTTTGGTAGGCCTGTGCACCTAGTGGGCCTTTAACATGCCTAAACATAATTTGGGCCCTCAATAAAAATAGGCCGTTAGTGTCTGTAAATATCTCGAGCCCATAAATAAAATGGGCCTTTAATAGGCCAAAAGTGAGATTGGGCCTTGATTGTGCCAAATAACCCACTGGTCATTAGCAGGCCGAAATGTATCTCAGCTCGTGGTGGCCCAATTACAATGCGGATCGTTCACACGTCGAAATTTAGACGAGTCGTAAATGTGCCGACCTACTACGTAGGCCTTTAACATGCCAGAAGTTCGGTCGGGCTTGATTAGTATCAGTTTTATATGGGTCGTTAATAGGCCCGATGTGACATTGGCGCACAAATGGCCCATAGATTTCGTCCGACGTTAACAGGCTGAAAATCACAACAGGCTGGAAATGGTCCAAATCTATAGTGGGCCTCTAATAGGCCGAATGTTAGACATGGCCAAATATGATCCAAATCCTTCACGCTCGTTTATGGGCTGAAAGTTTGAAGGGCCAAAAAATGGGCCCAAATGAAGCTGGACCTTTAACAGGTCGGAAACACACCGAGCCGTAATTCTGGCCAAATACTTAGCGGATTGTTATGGGCCAGAAGTGACCATGGGTCGCAATGATGACAAGTTTAGAACGGGCCGTTGACGGGAAGATTTGACAATGTATGGGCCTTAACTGTGAATGGGTCGTCTGCAAGCAGGCCATTAATGGGCCAACCCGCTAATTTTGACTAGGCCAGCCTTTTTAACCTAAATGGGCAGCTGTTGGCCCTTGCCACATGTCGACATATCATAGGTGCCTCCTGTCCATTGGGACGTTGACATCTGTCCTTTTCGGGTGCTGACATGTGGTTGCTATAGCCAATGATAATTTCACACGTGGAATATCCCCATCGGTGTGTGCTGTTAACGTGTTATCGGATCCAAACCAGAACCCGATAGCTTAATGACGAACCGTTATGGTGGATGCCACGTGTCGGTCACCCTTCAGGAAAGCACTTCTATGATGCGCGATTTATCGCCATGGAAGTGGACACTTCCGTGATGATAATTTTGGTAATGTCATGGGACACTTCTACGACAACACATGTATGCCTATCTTGATTCTGTCATAAAATCGTCATGGATGTACATGCATGAAAGAAAATGTGACCTACTGTGAAACACACGTATCATCACGGAAGTGTATTTTTTTGTAGTGAATATAGCTATCATATAAAATTTTCTTTTCATGATCCACATGGATAAAGGTCTTATATTCTTCCACGATAGTGGGATTAATTTCAATTGAAGTCATGACCTCTCCAAACCCACTTTTATCAAAACTTTCACAAGATTGAACACTCTCAAAATATGTGGGAATATTTTTAGCTAAAGTTGACACTCTTCCAAACCCACTTTAAATATTATTGCAAACATTATTTTCAATATCATATTCATCATGAGGCTTAAATAAATTTTCAGCATCGTAAGAAACATTATAACCCCAATCATGATCAACAATAAGTAGTGGACATAACAAATTTCTCATCCCCAAGCTTGTAGTTTTGCATATTATTAACATAATATCTACTCCTAATGTCTCAGTTGGTAGAATAGCCTACACGGTTTTTTTCGTCTAGTTAATTTCCGTCCGGTTTATTTTCCTCTGACCTCCCACCACCCCTCCCACATTAAATTTTTTTCTTCTTAGAACTTAAAACCGAATCGCATCTGATACTCCTTACATTTATTCGTGCTTGCTTTAGCAGGTGTCGATTCAAGTCAATCATGTAAATATTTGGTAATTAAGAATTCAGAAATAATACCATATACATGAGATCACCTTCCAAAGAGATCACCTCCCTCTCCGACTTATTTCTCCCATCGTTCCCCTTCCATACTTAGCCCCACTAGGGAAAAAACACAAATGTCGAAGCCACACCCTCACGTGATCACATACCACAATGAAAATAATTCCTTATATTGTTTCCCTATTTAAATGTATATTAAATGTTGTTTCACTATTTTAACAAAAAATAGCCACCGAGGTTCCCCTCGACTCCCCTTGATCTGTTTCCTCGTTCAATCGCCAAGATGCCCAGCCGCCATAGCTGAGCCCTTGGCCGACACCGATATCCAAGGGGATTCGCCGCCGCCGCCACCGAGGTCGGAGAGGAGCCGCCGCTGAGTGATACATCTGTGCCGTAGCTATAATTTATGAAGTATTCATGCCATGTTTACAACAATTTTATATGATTTTGGTATGATTTGATCAGAACTAATTCGGACTGACGCTGTTTTCAGTAGAACTACGTTGTGTCATTTTTGTGTAGAAATAGAAGTTCTCGGAAAGGGCTAAAATTTAAATGATTTTTTATGGACCAAAAGAGACCCCCAAAGCGCAGGAGTTGGGCCAGAAGAGTCCCAAGGCAACCACAAGGGTGGAGGGCCCTCCCGAGGGTGCGCCCCCATGGCTTGCCGCTGCCTCGTGGACCCTCTTGACGTGAGACTAACGACAAAAACCTATAAATACCAAAACCACCGAAAAGAAACCTAGATCAGAAGTACCGCCGCCTCAAACCTCTGTAGCCACGAAAAATCAATCCAGGCCCTCTCTAGCACCCTGCCGGAGGGGGAATCATCATCGGAGCCCATGGAGGAGGAAGCCAGAAGGGGCCATCATCGCCATGGAGGCCAAGGACCAGAGGGAGAACCTCTCCCCATTTAGGGGGGCATGGAGGAGGAAGCACAAGGGGGAGACTCACTCCCTCTCTCTCTCAGTGACGCCGGAGTGCCACCAGGGGAATCATCGCCGTGGTGATCATCATCATAAACATCACCATCTTCATCACCTTCCTCATCTCTTTTCAACGGTCCACTCTCCCGCACCGTGATGTAATCCCCAACTTGAACATGGTCCTTTATGCCCCATATTATGATCTAATGATGTGTTGCAAGGTGAGGGAGTCTTGGATTAGGGGGTGTCCGGATGGCCGGACTATGACCTTCGGCCGGACTCCCGGATTATGAAGATACAAGATTGAAGACTTCGTCATGTGTCCGGATGGGACTTTCCTTGGCGTGGAAGGCAAGCTTGGCGATACGATATGAAGATCTCCTCCCATTGTAACCGACTCTGTGTAACCCTAGCCCTCTCCGGTGTCTATATAAACTGGAGAGTTTTAGTCCGTAGGACGAACAACAATCATACCATAGGCTAGCTTCTAGGGTTTAGCCTCTCCGATCTCGTGATAGATCCACTCTTGTACTACCCATATCATCAATATTAATCAAGCAGGAGTAGGGTTTTACCTCCATCGAGAGGGCCCGAACTTGGGTAAAAACATCGTGTCCCTTGCCTCCTGTTACCATCCGCCTAGACGCATGGTTCGGGACCCCCTACCCGAGATCCGCTGGTTTTGACACCGACATTGGTGCTTTCATTGAGAGTTCCTCTGTGTCGTCACCGTCAGGAAGGATGCCGCACCCCGTCTTTAAAAATGGTGCTGTTGCTAAAGGAGCTTTGGCTGTCGGCCAAGCTCTCCAGCTAGGTAGTTTTTTGATGACCGCCTGTTCGGCCGCCGCGCCGACGATGACCTCTCGGGCCATCGAAAGCAATCTTCACATCAGCTCGGAGCTCGCCGAGCAGTTAGATCCGACGGAGCTCTCTTCCCTGAACGAGCTCTTGGATCGCATTGCTGCCCTGGGAGTCGCTACAGATTATGGCCAGATTGGGCTTAAACCCGATCAGAGAGAGATCGACTCTCCCCAGGTCACCCACCATGTTGAAGTGGTGGAAGAACAATGCGGCGAATCTTCGCCCACCCTAAGGACCAAATGTGTTCGGATTCCCGACCCCTCCAAGCCGGACACCCGTGGAGGGGAGGCTGTCGCCCAAGCCCTAAACCTAAAGTCAGGCAGCAGGCCTGATTCATTGAATAATGTCCAAGAAAGCAAGCTTCCGAATTCGAAAACTTCTTGGCCCCTGAATCTTATATCGGGCAAGGTTCCGGATTTAAATCCACCCGCCCACCCAACTATTAGGGATTTACCCCAAATACGGCAAGAGCCCGGGGAAACAGTACACCACTATTGGGCCAGATTCCTCCTGGTTATGAACAGGATAAAGGACTGCCGTGAGAAAGAAGCAATTTCATTCTTCTGTAACAACTGCACGGACATCGGAATCCTCAACGCCATAAGTCGCCGTGAAATTACATGCTTCGCTGACTTGACATCCATAGTACGAAAGTACTGTGTGATAGAAAGCGTTCAAAAAACCAAAGATAAATTCTGGGACAATCCGGCCCTGAATACAACATGAGTCCGAAACAAAAGGGCGCATTATCGCCAGGCATCTGAGCCAAACATCAAAAAACAAAAACCCTCTATAGGGTATGGGACCGTACTGGAGGGATGGCTCCATGGACCCTGTAAAATTCATAGTTCAGGGGAAGTCACATCAACTCACAGCCTTAGAGCATGTTGGATACTCCGGCAGGTGGCCAAAAGTGGCGAGGAGCTTCTAATTCCAGAACCCGAAGAACACCTCCCCAGAAACGCCAGTACGGTGTCGACAGTCTTCGAGACCTTCGCATCAAACAATGCGAGGAAACGAACGCTCCGCAACCTTACCGAAGTCTACCAAGTAGCAACAATAAACCGATGGAGTGACACGGCTATTACCTTTAATGCCAGTGACGAACCTAAATTCCGGACAGCCCGAGCACCAGCTGCATTGGTCCTCAGTCCGATAGTGGACGGCTTCCGACTTAAAAAGGTACTCATGGACTGCGGCAGCGCACTTAACCTCATCTACAAGGAAACCCTGCAAAAAATGGAAATAGACTGGAGCCGCATCAAGCGAAGCAACACAACCTTTAGAGGAATAATACCAAGCCAGGAAGCGTGCTGTTCAGTAAAAATCACACTGGATGTGGTTTTCGGCACGCCGGATAATTACAGATCTGAGGAGGTCACGTTCCAAGTGGCCCCGTTCAGCAGCGGATACCACGCTCTTCTAGGGCCAGAAGCATTTACAATTTTTCAAGCCATACCCCATTATGAGTACATGAAGCTCAAAATGCCTGGACCCAACGGAATCATCACTCTTGCAAGTGATCCGGACACAGCGCTCTGCGCCGAAAACAAGACAGCCGCACTGGCCCTGGAGGCATTATCCGAAGCCCTAGCGGCCGAGGAACTAACTGCATTGCGCTCCACGGTGGACAGGGACGATGTGATACTAGATAAGAGATCCAAGTCCACCTCTTTCAAACTAGCGGACGAAATAGTCAAATTCCAAGTCCATCCAACGGACCCCACAAAAACGGCCTCCATCGGGGCACAACTAAAACCCGATGTAGACGCCGCACTCAGAGAATTCCTGCGAGAAAATTGGGACATTTTCGCCTGGCACCCTTCAGACATGCCAGGAATCCCACGCAGGCTGGCTGAGCACGGTGCGAACATCCTAAAAGGGTTTAAGCCCGTTAAGCAGACTCTACGGCGTTTCTCCGAACCCAAGAGACAAGCCATGGGAGAGGAGCTAGCAAAACTGCTGGAAGCCGGATTCATCAGAGATATAAAACATCCGGACTGGCTAGCAAACCTGGTGATGGTACCAAAGAAGGACAAATCTTGGCGCCTATGTGTCGATTTCAAAGACCTAAATAAGGCCTGCCCAAAGGATCCTTTCCCACTCCCCCGAATTGATCAAATCATCGACGCGACCGCAGGACACGACTCATTGTGTTTCCTCGATGCATACTCTGGCTACCACCAAATCAAGATGGCAGAGTCAGACCAAGCTGCAACGGCATTCATCACCCCATACGGCCCATTTTGCTTCAACATGATGCCCTTCGGGCTCAAAAACGCCGACGCAACATATCAGCGCATGATTCAGACATGTCTGGCCAACCAGATCGGCAAAACAGTTGAAGCATACGTAGATGACGTTGTCGTCAAAACCAAGCACGTCGATACTCTAGTATACGACCTGAGGCTCACGTTCGACAATCTCCGAACATATGACATTAAGCTCAACCCAGAAAAATGCGTTTTCGGCGTACCAGCCGGAAAGCTCTTGGGTTTCATCATATCCGGTAGAGGAATTGAAGCAAACCCAGCCAAGATCCAAGCTCTGTCACAATTGGATATCCCAAAAGACCTCAAACAAATACAAAAATTGACAGGATGTGTGGCGTCTCTAAGCCGCTTTATCTCCCGCTTAGGAGAAAAGGCATTACCCCTCCTATGGCGCACCGAACACTTTGAGTGGCCGGATGCCGCCACGGCCGGACTCGAAGAAATAAAAGCCATACTGGCAACAAATCCGGTCCTGGCCGCGCCCAACACGGGCGAACCAATGCTATTATACATCGCGGCAACCCATCAAGTTGTAAGCGCAGTGCTCGCCGTCGAACGAGAAATGGACGGACACAAGTTCCCTCTCCAAAAACCAGTTTACTACATGTCCACTGTCCTAACTCCATGCAAGTCACGGTACCCGCATTATCAAAAGATAGCATACGGGGTGTTCATGGCATCCCGGAAGCTGCGACGCTATTTTCAAGAGTGTTCAATAACAGTGGCATCCAAAGTTCCTCTTAATGATATTCTAAACAACCGCGACGCAATGGGCCGGATTGCCAAATGGGCCATCGAGCTCCTCCCGTTCGACATAACTTACAAGCCAAGGCGAGCTATTAAGTCGCAGGTTTTGGCCGACTTCATCGCCGAATGGACTGAAGCCGAGCTCCCTAAAGAGTACGGCGCATACTCCAATTGGATCATGCACTTTGACGGCTCCAAAATGTTGGCTGGCCTGGGGGCTGGCATCGTTCTGACGTCCCCAACCGGAGATACAGTCCAATACGTACTTCAGATAATGTACACGGATTCCAACAACGCAGCCGAATACGAGGCCCTTCTGCATGGTCTCCGGATGGCAGTCTCCATGGGCATTCAGTGCCTAGAGGTCCGCGGGGATTCAAACCTCGCAATATCCCAAATAAATGGAGACTTTGACGCCAAGGATCCGAAAATGGCAGCTTACCGCAACGTCATCTTAAAGATGTCAGCTCGGTTTGAGGGGCTCGAATTTCATCACATAGCCTGGGAGAATAACCAGGCAGTAGACGTGTTGGCATGCATTGGCGCCAAGTGCGATGCCGTCCCTCCCAACATCTTCCTAGAGAGGCTGTTCAAGCCATCCGTATCATGGGAGGGAGAGTCCGGAAACAATAGCCCGGACACAACCACACTGCCCCTCACCAAACACTCTGACACAGTTGGTGGCTCCGCCAATGAAACAATGTCGTCAGCCCACACAACAAAGGCAGTCATTGCCCCGTGGACAGAACCATTCCTAGCCTACCTAACTAGGCAGGAACTTCCCGAGGACCAAAACAAGGCCCGCTGCATAGTGCGGCGATCTAAAGCCTACAAAGTCCACGAGGGAGAGCTTTATAAGAAAAGCACAACCGGAGTCCTTCAAAGGTGTATCTCCGAAGAGGAAGGGCGAGACCTTCTGGCTGAAATTCATGCCGGACTCGGCGGGCACCATGCCGCAGCCCGGGCCCTTATAAGCAAGGCCTTCCGTACCGGATTTTATTGGCCAACGGCCCGGGCAGACGCTCAGGACTTAGTGCAGCGATGCGTTGGTTGCCAGTTATTCGCCAACCAAAGCCACATGCCGCCTACCGCCCTACAAACTATACCCATTACCTGGCCTTTTGCGGTCTGGGGGCTTGACATGGTTGGACCCCTTAAAGGAGGAACCCACAAGCAAAAATATCTACTGGTCATGGTGGACAAATTCACCAACTGGATAGAGGCCAAGCCTGTAAAGACGGCCGAATCCGGACCGGTGATAGACTTCATATCCGGGGTCGTACACCGTTACGGCGTCCCCCACAGCATCATAACTGACAACGGCACAAACTTCACGGCCGATGAAGTTAAACTCTGGTGCAAAAACATGGGCATTAAGCTCGACTACGCTTCAGTCTATCACCCTCAAACCAATGGTCAAGTCGAGCGAGCCAACGGTCTCATTATGAGCGGCATCAAACCCAGACTAGTGCGATCCCTCAAGGAATCTAACACGCACTGGGTAGAGGAGCTTGACTCCGTACTCTGGGGGCTGCGGACCACGCCGAATCGCACTACCGGATTCACACCATTTTTATGGTATACGGCGCAGAGGCAGTACTGCCATGCGACATAATTCATGACTCACCTCGAGTGCGCATGTACGAAGAAAGAGAAGCCGAGCTCGATCGGCAGGACAGCTTGGACGCATTGGAGGAGGAGCGCGACGTGGCAAAAGCTCGTTCCGCATTCTATCAACAGCAGGCTCGAAGATATCAAAGCAGAGAAGTACGGGCCAAAACTTATAACGTTGGCGAACTAGTTCTACGCCTGCCGGACAAGAAAAAGGACAAACTAAAGCCCAAATGGGAGGGTCCCTTCATAATCGACCAAGTACTGACTGGTGGAGCGTACCGTCTGCGAAACGCATCGGACAACCGACTCGAGCCGAACCCATGGAACGCAGCACGCCTACGAAGATTCTACGCCTAGCGCCGGACTCCGTGTTCGTCTCCTTCCTCTGTCCCCTTTTTATTTTTATTTTTATTTTTTCACATTAGCTGTCCGGGATTTCGCTCCTTCTCCCTACCTTTTTTCTCCCAAGCCCTTAGGGGCTTGCATGTGCATTGTTCGCACATACCTGACGCGCCACCCGCGCTCATCATACCTGGGGGCTTCTTTATCAGAAGTTTATATAAAACGGGCCTCATGCCCAAAACATGTGTGACACTTCCGCATGAACCTTTTATACACCATTATATGCATCGATATGACTTAAGTTTTGGCCAAGCTGGGTTGCCTGGCTCCTGTGCTTACCCCTACGTTCCCGTTCGTTCGGCTAGGTGGTAAAGGGAGCACCTCTGCGATTGTTACTGCCGGGTCAGCCGGATGTGTACCTCAGACTGGGTGAAGCCGAAAGCTAGCGTTCTTAAGGGAATATTCGGTCGGTGAACTAAAAGATGATCTTTCGTGTTTATTTATCTGCCCCCAGATGCTTTTCTGCTCTTTTTAGCAGTTCGGACATGCACTTTAGGGCATGCCTCCCAGGGAAAGGAACCCCTAACGGAACTATTCTCCCTGGAAGATGTTTCTTACTAACCATGTAATATAACATAACTAGTTGGGCACTTGTCTGCTAAACCAATTATGACCCCTACGCCTTATCTCCATGCATGCCCCGGTTCTTACATAATCGAGAGGGTATTCGGACACACTCCGGACTATAGGGTCTAGAGGTCGAAGCGAAAAGGTCCGCAATGACAAACGATCTACAATCCGGCTAGAAGGCATTTTTCATGTCATTTTAAATTACAGAGTCAATCCGACTCGGTATATTCTTCTTCAATACCATCCAACATGCGGTCTAATTTACAGTCCTGTTGGGAATACTTTGCAGCCAGCTCTACCTGGCCATATACGAAGCTGATAGGGGTCTCCTTTCCGTTAGGACCCATAGGGCCGACCTCGGCCATGTGGTTTGGGTCAGCCTTCATGTACCGAGTCTTCACCATGGCCCAGGCCTCCCTGGCACCTTGACGGCAGGACGATATCTTCCACAACCGGACGCGCTGCCGCAGTCCCTCCAGCTTCTTTGTAAGCTCCCCAAGGCCTTCGGGCATGGAGAGGGATGGCCACATAGCCTGAATGACGCTCTGCATTGCCTGCTGAACTCGTTCGTGCAGTTGCAACAGCTCAGGAAGAAGGTCTCCCGTTGAACCGGGCATTTTCTCCGCAGGACGACCTGTCAGCAGACCTACAGACATAGCTCTGTCAATCGACTTCCTCGCCAAATTCTTTTTTCGAAGATTCGTTCAAGCACTTACTAAAAATGCCGTGTCGAAGTCGCCCATTCTCCTTTACGGAAGCAGACAACTGAATACGAACATTCTTTAGTTCCTCAACCAGCTGGGTATTGGCGTCTTGAAGTTTGTTCTTCTCTTGCCTCACCCTCGTCAGCACGCTCTTGCCAGCCTTTAGTTGGCGTAGGAGTTGTTGCTTGTCCGGATTTACTCCGGCCCCATCTGCACTATTATCATCAGGGTTGCACACCTGCCGCACTTCACAACAGAATTATCTTTCAAAGCATATATTACCTGAGGGCGTCCCCTTGGCATTTTCTGAAGTGGCCAGTGCGGCCTCGAGTTGGTCCTTGCACTCTTCAAGCTCCTGGGACAGTTGCGTATTCTTCTTTGTAAGACACTTCATAGCACATGATCCTTAAAACAGTTATCTTCACTATTTCAAGTCTCGGGGGCTACTGACATATATAACCTTCAATTTTACTCACCTGTATGTCTTTTACATACTGCTCTGTGGCTCTGGCTAGACCATTTTGAGCGGCACGGAGATACGCATCTCCTGTATTAAAGGCGCCCAACGCCTCTCGGGAAAAACAAGCGTCACGAAGAACAGTCCGGCGACGCCTGTGGTTCAGGGCACTCTCCACCTCTGAATTGGTGGCAGATAGCCCGTCGGCGTCCTCTGTCGGAGGAACGCCCGAGGCGCGCCCCGTGTCCGTCTCCGCTTCCGGACCCGGCCTTGAACCTTGGACGGCGGATATAGTCCGGCGGGCTCTCTTCTTTCTAAGAAAATCATGAGCGTTAGTAAGACTCAAGGGCATAAACCCTAGGCGTTAAATTTGCACGCCGTACCGTTGCTCCGGAATCTCGATCTGGTCCTCACTTCTTTTTGGCCCGCCTGGCTTCAGCGGCCCTTGTTGGCTGCTCACCGCGGGCTCGGCCTTTCGCCTCAAGGATTTACCCTGTGAAACAAAACACTATTAGTTCACGGCATGCAAGATAAAGCATGGATAGATCTCCTTGAGAATACTGGGACTTCGGTCTCGGTTACCTTTGAGGCTGGAAGTAGTCCGGGATAGTCGGCCGTAATGGCCACTAAGGCGTTGTCCTTGCTCAATTGATGAAACACCCCATCGATTAACTCCACACATAAGTCCGGGTCCTCTTGGGAGTCCGGATCGAGGGACCGTTCCGGGTCCTCGGGTTGTGGAGGAGGGCTGTTTATCTCCTTCACAGTCTGGCGCAGCTCCTGCATTTAACATTGCTAGACTAAGTACTCAACTACGGGAATTTCGAAAGCGGGTAGGCAAGTGAAACTGTTCGCTCACCCAACTTGGTGGATTGTACATGGAGAATCCGCCCTCCGGGTTGGCATGGAGGAATTCTTCTTCTTCTCCCTTGTACAAAGCAGATAAGATTCTCGTTAAAGTGGCGGCCGAATCTGGCCCCTTACGACCGCACCAGGTGGCGTCGTCCTCCCTGTTGAAATCCCACATGGGGTGGCCTCTGTATTTAAGAGGCTGCACCCCTCGCGTAATGCATATGTCCATGACCTTGATCATGGTCAGTCCGGAATGAGCCAACAACCTTATCCGGCTCATCAGGTAAAGGACGTCCCTGTCAGTTTCCCTCTGAGAGTTCCGCGGGCGCCAACTCAGGCGCTTCTTCAATGGAGCGTTATTGAACTCAGGGAGGCTGACCCATACAGGGTCCGGCAGGGGGACGTCATCTATATAGAACCACTCTGAGGACCAGTCCTTGGATGTCCTCTTTGGGGTACCAGATAGATATCCGGTCCCGGCGATGCGCCATAGTTCGGCTCCGCCCACTTGATAAATAGACCCCTCCTGAGAACGAGGCACGAGGCAAAACAACCTCTTCCACTGTGTGAAATGGGCCTCAATGCCTAAGAACAACTCGCAGAGGGCCACGAAGCCCGCAATGTGCAGAAGGGAGGCGGGCGTGAGGTTGTGTAGCTGGAGGCCGTAGAACTCCAGCAACCCTCGGAGAAACGGATGAATTGGAAATCCGAGTCCTCTCATCAAATAAGGGACTAGGCATACCCGCTCTCCTTGAGAGGGATTGGGGACGCTCTCCACCTGCTCTCCGCCGCTATAGGTAGCAATCCCGGCTCGAACTGGGACCATATATGCTGGGGGAGAAGCCCCTTGGACTGAAGCACTACTAACTCGCTATGCGGGACGGAACACCGCCCCCAATCTCTGGGTCGAGAGCTGCAGAGGCGAGAGGAGGAGCTGCACCGACCAGCCATGATGGAATGGATCCCTGTCGAAGGCACTCTGACGAAGGCTCGCGGAGAGAAGATGGTGTGAACTGGATCTAAATCCCCGTCTCTTTTATGGGTGGTTCATTAACGCAACCGGGCGGGGGTAAATGAAAAAATCCCCTGTCTTTTCGCATTCGTTTGACACGTGGAAGATCGTCATTATGGGGCACAGAAGCCGAGGAAGGCAGCACGCACTAGAAGCCGGACACTATTCGACGGGTACAAGAAATTTGAAGAAGAACCCGCCTTGCAATGTCGAAGATAACTTGCGCGCTGGACTCGTCGTCATTGAAGCCTGGTTCGGGGGATACTGAGGGAGTCCTGGATTAGGGGGTGTCCGAATGGCCGGACTATGACCTTCGGCCGGACTCCCGGATTATGAAGATTCAAGATTGAAGACTCTGTCCCATGTCCGGATGGGACTTTCCTTGGCGTGGAAGGCAAGCTTGGCGATACGATATGAAGATCTCCTCCCATTGTAATCGACTCTATGTAACCCTAGCCCTCTCCGGTGTCTATATAAACCGGAGAGTTTTAGTCCATAGGACGAACAACAATCATACCATAGGCTAGCTTCTAGGGTTTAGCCTCTCTGATCTAGTGGTAGATCCACTCTTGTACTACCCATATCATCAATATTAATCAAGCAGGCGTAGGGTTTTACCTCCATCGAGAGGGACCGAACCTGGGTAAAAACATCATGTCCCTTGCCTCCTGTTACCATCCGCCTAGACGCACAGTTCGAGACCCCCTACCCGAGATCCGCCGGTTTTGACACCGACACCAGGCTATGATGTTTTGAGTATATTTCTTTTGTCTTTTGGGTTGATTGAAGATCTAGATTGGTTTGAGTTGTATATTTTATTTTGCTGTTGTCCTATGGTGCCTTCCGTGCCGCGCACACATGAAGGATTCTCTCTGTATGGTGTTGCAATACGTTCATGATTCGCTTATAGTGTGTTGCTAGAGTGACAGAAGCTTAAACCCGAGTATGGGGTTGTTGCGTATGGGATAAAGGGGACTTGATACTTTAATGCTATGGTTGGGTTTTAGCTTAATGATCTTTAATAGTTTTGAATGCTTGCTAGAGTTCCAATCATAAGTGCATATGATCCAAGTAGAGAAGGCATGTTAGCTTATGCCTCTCCCTCATATAAAATTGCAATAATGATTACCAATCTTTTTAACAATTTCCTAGGACAATTCCGCACACTGATCCATCATTAATCCACACTCTCTATTTGTAATATATTGTGATATATTCTAACTTTATGATAACAACACCTATTTTTATATTTTAGTTCTCCGATATCATGCAAAGCTGTCCTCTTTTCATACCCACAACATAGTTTTATTTCTCGTTTCTAGATGGAAGCAACCGTTCGATGTACGTAGAGTCGTATCAGTAGCAGATAGGACTTAAGAGAATATGGATCTTACCTTTAGCTCCTTGTGGTTTCGCCACTCCATACTTATCACTTCCACCTTTGGAAATTGCTATGATGATTCCTTGCACTTGGGGATTATCAAGCTCATTTCTGGCGCCATTGCCGGGGAGCAATAGCGTGGGGTTGATATTCTTGTGTGTGCTTGTTTGCTTTCTTCACTAAGTAGATTTTGTTTTCCCTTTTGTTATTGTTTTCTTCAGTTGTGGGAGAAACAAACAAAAAATACAAAGAATACAAAATACAAAAAAATTACTTGCCTCTTATGCCTAAAAACTTTTTCAAAAAGAGAAGTGATTGGAAGGTTATGCATTGGAGAAGTAAGGGTCTACCTTGAACACTGGTGTTCATGCTCATGGAAACAATGTAGAATTTTTCATGGAAGTTTCCAAAAATAATAATCCCCTTGTATAAACCACTGTACCATAAAAATAATGTGCCAAGCACTACTAGGAAAAAGTCTAGCAGTAGCGCTGGTTTTTGGCCTATCAGTAGCATGGGTAGCCGCGCTACTGATACGACGCTACAGCTAAAGCTTCGCAGTAGCACCTGATGGCACGCGCTACTGCTATATTTACTTAGTAGTAGCGCTTTCCCAAACAACCGCTACTGGTTATTACTAGTAGCGCTTCTCTCCACCTGCGCTACTACTATTTTTCCGTATTTTTTTCTTTTAAATTTTAGGTCGTATTCATACACCTTTATACAATTTTTTCATACAATAGGAATTTAGAGATTGTTTTTACATTATATTGAGTTATTAAATCACTAGGTGAAAGTACCGCAGATTAGTTTCAAATGGATGGATCCTAAGTGACCAAGTCATGGATTATCGTGATAATCCATGAGTTGGTCACTTAGGATCCATCCACTTAAAACTAATGCACGGTTCATTCACCCAATGCTATAATAACGTACTCATCATCATCATCATTATATTAATATAAAAACTCTTGCATCATATCATCACGAACAACAATAGCTAATAATCATCATAGTTATTACCACCAACACTATTTAATCATCATAGTCATAGCTAATCACCAACAACACTAGCTAATATTAATCATCATGGTCATCACCGCCAACACTCATTCTAGCTAGCTAATCACTCCTACTGCTCTCTCTTAGGTAAAATAGCATAGAACATGTGGAGCGCTCCTAATTCATCATATTGAAGCATGCAGATGAACCTGTCTCCTAATTGTGGGCTGCGCTTCTGATTGCTACCCCCAAGTACTTCTCAGCGATCCTTCACAATTTTGTTCCAGTCTTTGACTATTAAGACTTTCTCGCTTCTAGAAATCCTAAATGCACTCATGTGCAATGTAGGAAGTCTTGGTCGTATGCTAACCATGGACATGCGACCTTTAGCTTTGATCCACTGAGGCACAACTATCATCGGAGTCCCTATTGAAGAACATCATAGTAACATGATTAGCGATGAAGTTTAGCTTAAAAATTAATGTATGCAAAAGATGCACTTAGGACAAATAGTAAAAATCGTACCATCTTTCCTAAATAGATGTGACCGTAGTTCAGTACAAACACTATTGGTCGCACGTTTTGAGTACTAAGATTTCTAAGTGCAGGAAATAATTTGTCTTGACAGTATGAAGATCCTCAAGCCATGAAACATAATGACTTGTGTTGGGACCCCGACTCATAAGTCGTGATCACCGAATGCACGTGTACAGTGACCCCAGAGATCAATGCTCACTGAACACACAGAAGCTGAATAACGAGAGTCTTACATCCATACATACTGTCTTACACAAATTATGACCATTATGATCAAGTTTTACATAGATAAAGCCACAAGGGCTGAACACCAAATAAACTTAAGCAGCAGAAATCTTCGATGATAAGTAGAACCCATGCCATATGCCTTAATGCTACAAGCATTCTGACTAGGAAGCGTCCTAGTTCGCGTGTTCGTCACCAAAGAACTCTTCCTCGAACTCCTGCTCTTCCATGCCTGGTCAATTAAATAACCAGTGCAAGCCAATGAGTACTTTGAATGTACTCGCAAGCAACCCATGATTTGGTTCAAAGTAACAATGCAACTATACAACAAGTAAGCAACCTAGCTTCAAGCTAGTTGGGATGTCCTATCAACTTGTGAGGTATGCATCAATGAACATGGGTAACCTTGAGAACAGGTTACAAATATCAACATAAATAGAATTTGAATCAATGCCATGTCTTTCAACATGTCAAGTCACCACCTTGACACAAATAGTTCTCTTCCACACACACATGCACCGAGATTGTAAAATTTCTGGACATAGTTTATGTAGCACCTCCCAATTGTCCATGACCGTGGACACGGCTATTCGAATAGTTTGACACTCTGCAGAGGTTGCGCACTTTACCCACAAGATCCGGGAAGCTTTCGTGTCATCCACGATCCCGCAGTACCTCAAGTACTCGGGGGAAGCACCCTATCATTACCTTTCCCTAGACGACACTAACATAGGGTCCACTCATTGATACATGGCCCTCGTGTATAAGCAAAAGATCGTGGGACTCTTCCCTTTTCACATTATTATGCATACACGAAGGGGCCAACAATGTGTCCGGTGCCCTGTGAAAACAGTCATGGCCGCCTATCCAAGCACGACCCCGTCCCGAGAGTGACCTCAAGTCACCCCCATCACTAGTAATGTGGGCACCATGCTACAGCCTAAGTAATCAATAATTCCCATTCCCATAAAGGGGTAGAGTGGTTGCACATGTTTGGTTGGGACGGTAGTCACACATAAATCTAATCCATCATTTTACACACACACACACCAAAATCCCTCTTTGGTACACCACTTCTTCCTCAAGTGGTGACCTTAGTTCAACATCTCCCAAGGGTAGGGCGCCCGATGGGGTTTTTGAAAGAATGTAACCATGAAGAGTTCATGGTACACATGCATCATTATGCATCAACTAGTCTCTTGAAAATGCAATCATGAACAAGGTAAGGTCATGAGTAGGGGTATGCATCATGGGGTGGTTTGCAACAAGTTTTACCACCGTCATATTTCATTATCAGGCAATCGGAAAAAGGGTACCGATGAACAAGAGGGGTGACATGGTCAAAGGGCTGCTTTCCTTGATTGGCTTGTTCTTCGAGGTCTTCAAATCCTTCTCTTTCTTCTTCTTCAGCAACTTCGTCAAATACGGATCTAAACGTTGCAAGAAAATAACGGAAAAAATAAGACAATAATAAAAATAGAAAAATCAAAGTGCTTAGAACAATGTCAACTTATTTTTGTAAAATACTAGGGTGAAAACTAAGAAGGGAAAAATTCTTAGTTTTGGATTTGGAGGGGTATAACAGGAGAACTGGCTTTACAAAGGTATATTTAAATGCTTAAAATCACATTTAAATATTTACAGTGAAGGAAAGGTTGTTGGCTTTGAGTGAAAGTGGCACCATTAAATAGGTTGCAATATTTTAGGAATTTAGGAGTTGGGATTAATTTATTTGGACAAATATTTTATCCTTTTTGGAAAAGTGACAGAAAAAGAAAAGGAAAAAAGGCTCTGTGCCTGCTGGGCCAGAACCGCCGCAGCGCAGCAGGCCCAACCAGAGAGGTGGCCCAGCACACTGGTGCATGCGTGCGCGCCATGTTTAAACCTAACGGGTGGGGCCCAGGCATCAGCGAGAGAGAAAGGGGCGATGGAGAGGAGAGGCTGACAGGCGGGGCTCCCTGTCATCCCTAGCCCTGCGATAGAGGGCCGTCGGGCTCACCGGCGTCGATGCAGGGCACGGCGAGGTCGGGCGAGGGTACAGATGGACTCAGCGTCGAGTCGCCGTTCGGGTGGAGGTGCTTGCCGTCGTCGGGGTGGCCTTGTTCGCCAGCGACGAGGTCTCGCGACGGAGGAGCTTCATACGTCGTCGGTTTCGGCCGTTTCCGGCTACAAAAGAAGTGGGAGAGAAAGGGGGAATGGTCAGTGAGCCGCGGCGGTTCTGGATCGAGGAATAGGAACGGCAGAGAGGGCCTGTACCCTGAGATCGATGCGACCCGAGGCGGCAGAGCTCGAGCTCGATCTTGAGCTAGGGCTCGTCTGGAGAGGAACTGGGGGTGCAGGGGGATGATATGGTGGTGTAGAGGGCAAGTGGTGAGGAGAGGAGAGCTCGGGGGGCTTAAATAGAAGGGGGGCGAGGTGCACCGTGGCTCGTGCACCGGCGAGCTTCTAGCCATTGTTGGAGGCCACGGGGCCGCGCTTGGGCATGTCTCGGGTGCTCGTGGGGTTGGTCTAGGGCGAGGGGAGAGAAGAGAGGGAAAGCAGGGGGGCCAGGGCACTGCGCATGTGAGCGCGCTCACTGGTGCGCTCGGGCGGCCGGCGCGCGTGCGAGCTGGGGCGAGAGGAGGGAGAGGAAGGAGGGGGACAAAGGCGTGGCATGCTGCGGACGTTGGGGAGCATCGGCTGGCGTGAGGGGGAGAGCCGAGGTGGCCGGAGGTGCTTGGCATGGGCGGCTACAGTGCGGGAGCGCACTGTAGCGCGCTCCAGAGCGTGCAAATGGCCGGCATGCCATTTTTTTGGCAAAGTGGGCATGGCCAAGCATGTCTGGTAGCTCTAGGGAGGAGTAAAGAAGAGGGGAGGAGCATTGGATACCCTGGATGGCCAGTAGGAGAGGAGTGGGGTTGAGAGAGAGGGGGAAATGGGCTGTCCAGAGAGATAAGTGGGGTCTTACCCATCCAATAATTGAGCTGTTGATTTGCCATTGTTACTGGAGGTGCAAGGGGACTAGGAGGGGCTGTGGTAAAAAGTGGAGCTCATGGAGATTAGTGGGAGAGCCCCAAAGAAGGTTTTTAGTTAACATGCAGAAGGTGTTTGATATGGTTTTGGGGTACTTGCACTAATTTACTTCTTGTGGCACTTGGCAGGGGCGTTTGTCATGACAAAATGACAAAGAAAAAGGAAGATGAGCTCATTTGGAAGAGTTTGCTAATGAAACTTTGGCAAACCCTAGAAATTAGCAGAAATGAACTTTTGTGGATCTAGTTGAGCAAATCACTTCTCCTTGATGCACCACTTGGTTTAGTGGCCTCATTTGGTCATGTGAACATGCTCACAAAAGTTGGGGTCAAGAAGAGAAAGTTGGTAGTACAAAGTTGTTCAAATTTGATTCTGGTCATAGAGGGTTTTGGGGGGATTTGGTGATGTTATCTTGTTCTCCAAGTCATGAGGCTTGTCAAGATCATCCAATATGTCATAAGTGACATGCTAGAATTTTGATGGAATTTTTAGAGAATATTTCATGTGTAAATATTTCAAAAGCTTGAAATATCCACAAAGGGTTCTGGAGGGTTTGACCAATATTTTGAACATGACCATGTGTTGAAACTCTTATATATGGACAATATATGTCCACTGAGTTTCCTTGAATTTTTACAAATATTTTTAAAGCACTAAAAATAATTTTAACCTATTAAAGACCATATCTGGCCTAAGGAAAAAGCCTTTAAATAAAATAGGAAAATAACTTTTAAAATTATATTTTTGTGGTTTATGGGAGTCATATATCTATTAGCTTTCAAATGTACTCTTTGAAATACTTTTCATACCCCCCATCAAGTACTTGTAGTGCAAACCTTAATTTAGGGTTTTTTGGAAAACTAATTTTTGAAAATACTATTTGGCCAAATTATTCTTGTAAGAAAATACTATATTGTACTATACACATGGTATGATAATTGGGCAGAAGTTTTGGATCAAGGAAAGGAACTATAGGAGGTGAAGTTATGTTGACTTTTAAGAGCACTTGAAAACACAGAGAGAAAAGCAACTCAAATAAAAAGTCAAATAATGCAAAAGTTTTTGTCAAACCACACTTTATCATCTTAAGTGTTGTGCCATGAAAATTAGGGTGTGACAGACCTACCCCCCTTACAAGAATCTCGTCCCCGAGATTCCCAAACTAGACACGGAAAGGAGTATGGAAACTTGGATTCGGGGTAGTCTCCACGTCCTCATACTGCTTTTGTTTGCGAGTGGTGCTCCATTGAACCTTGAGGTACTTGATGGTGTGGCTCCGTGTATGACGCTCCTCTTGATCCAGGTTGCTAATGGGTAGCTCACGGTAGGTTAGACTGGGCTAGGGGTTGATTGCTCGGTGGTTAATGCCCTCATAGAGATCGGGCAAGTTAGGAAGTTGGAAACACTTCCGGGGTTGTGATGCATGGAAAGCATTGTGCACATCAGGTAACTCAGGTGGCAACTCTACCTGGTAACTGTCTTCTCTTCGTCTCGTAGTGATCTCAGAGTGGGTTGTTAAATCTTGGAGTGATCTCAAAAGGGGACGATGAATCTTGGTGTGGGTCTCCTTGTCATGGTAATGCTTGGTTCCTTAGAGAGGAGTGGCTTGCAGATACACATGGTCTTTGGTGCGGAAGTATACTTCTTGAATATGGTGGTTGGTGTAGTTCTTCCTCCTAGACATGACGATCTTTAGATGTTCCTTGACCAGCTCAACGATTCTTCTTCCGTCTTCGGGTAGACAAGTATGTCATCAAAGAAAGATGACAACTAACTTGTCCAAGCACTCCATGAAGTCTACAGGGTACGTAAAGTGGGTTGAGGCATTGGTGGTGGTCACGGTTGAGTATTGGCCAAATTCTTCTCGTCCTAGGTCCAAAGCCCATGGGCATGATCCAACCATGTTGTGGCTTGGTAGGGCTGAAGGGTTTCAAGGATTCTAGTGTGCGAGTGAACGTTTATCATCTTATCCTTGAGCACAGTTTCTGAGATGCCAATTGTTCTATATAGTCCTTTAAACAATTCACATCATATCACTGTTAGCATCATCTCCTATAGGTCAACTCCAATCATCACTCATTCCATTTATACCCTCATGGCTCCTGAGAAGAGGTCTAACAAAATCATATATGTCTACGATCCCCAAAATCATATGTATGGCTATCCCTATGTAAAAATCAATGGGTATAGCATACAAGCTACTAAGCTTCAATTAAACATGACAATCCAAGTGCTCAGCCCATTCTTCCAAGGTCCAAGGTAGTGCATCTCTATCCTAAGGAAACACGTCGTATGCCACTCCAAGATCTTGTTTCCTTCATATGAATCAACTCCAAAAGCCCATTAGCTAATTTATTCATTAATCCTACAAATCCAATGTCTATGGTGCCCCACATGATCTTCTAATGTCCTATAATCCCCAAATACTTGAAAGAGCTATATTTACTATAGTCAGTCCACCAATTTCCATTATCATGGTCATGTAAACTCCAAGGTCAAGCATATAAAGATCCTAAATAAACTCTGACAATTAATCCAATCTCCTAGTTTATTGTCCATCGAGAAACATAGTATCCTGATCGAGATCATCAGTCTAAATCCAATTTACTCCGAATTCTGCAGGCTTACTCAGCATCTATACTCAACTAGGATCACCTATTTAAATCCAAATCTCTTGTCCAATGAGGAATCCTACATGTTTCCCTCAAGTTATTTACGTAATATCAACTGTCTCCTATCAATATCATCTGATCAAGTCAAATCCTTCCACTTCCAGGAGTTTCAGCTTGCGATCATAATTGCCCTATAAATCCTATTTACTCAGGGGTAATGAAAGCTATGCTACTCTATAATCGTGATCCCACCAAGTTCATCCGCCAACATGGAAGCCTCATAATCCACCAAAAGTATCAGATAATTCCTCAAGGACACTGACACAAACTCATCAAGTCATTAGTCCTCTATTCCTATATCCTCAAATTGGTATTCCCTATGGCATCGTCAGTTTGGTGCTATCTCAGGATGATAGTGTGCTAGTTCACTATGTCCACTAGTGCCATAATGAACTAGTGCAAGGTTACGGAGGCTTAGCTGGTTCTCTTGCAGTTTTGTGGGTTAAGCACTTGGTTAGGGATTCTAGCTGGTTTATCTCATGAAGTCTCAAAGGGCCTAGGGATGGGTTTCTAATCTTGAGAGGTAAACATAACTCTATTAGGTTGCTCTTGGTCGAGGAGGCTGCAGCAAAAGTCTCCAGTGCTAGTTGGTCGCCGAAGTAGAATCCTTGGTGTACCTTGTCTTGCCAGTCTTCAGTTGAGGATAGAGGGATGAGAGGGAAAAGTAGTATAGATGGGGATGCCTAAAGGGGGTTCTATAGTGCAGGTGCAAACAAACAAGTGCCAAAAGTCCACACACAATTTCATTAAGATAAGATAGGTGATATAGTTGCATACATGCTGCCTAAGGCAAAAGTGCAACTTATATCAAAACACAAATAGATAAGAACAAGCAACACTCAACATGGTTTCATTTGAACCATCATATGGACTCGACTGCGCATAGGGGGTACACGACTCATCCTACCCTAGGGGTCCTCGGATTCAGTAGTCGTGCTTGCTTCATCACTTTGAGAGAAAGGCGTTCGGTCTTGAGCTTTTAGGTTCTCCTGGGTGCCAATGGACATGCGATAGTCGACTGCTTGTTGGGACACATCCTATTAATATGCCCGAGTTCACCACACTCGTGACATGTGACGGAAGCAAAAGGGTTGCTATTCAGTCTTGGGTATTGTCGTCGGGGGCCTGACGATGATCCCCTATGAGGTGGATATGGAAATCCATTCCTATGCCTTTTGTGTGGGGTTTGGTTGCGAGATTTCTGAAGTTCCTTGATTTGTTGCTCCTGATTAAAAATGTGGGCTTCTAGGGCACTGATTTGCTGTTCTTGCTCGACCGCCTTCTTCTTCTCGAGGCAGTGGAGGTGCAGAAGTGAAGGGAGATCTTGGCGAGCCTTGAGAAATGCTTCGGTAAGGTGGCGTAGAAGATAGTCTCGTGCGTTGATGAAATGGATCTGGTACTTGAGGGTTGGATCCTCGTCTTCTGGGGAAATCATCACTTGATTCGGAGCTCCAAATCTGCTCTTGCCAGGTAGGTAGCGGGTGGCATGTTCTTCTTTCATTTCTGGAAGGAGATTTCGAAGATGGAGGAGTGCTTCGTATGCCACTTGCTGAATGGCTAGGTCTCTTGTTGGCATAGGTGTTCCAACGAAGAACCACCCCTGAGGTGAGGTCTTGGCAGGCACAAAAACCTTGGCATAGAACTCCTTCTCGAACACATCATTTTCCAGTTCGTGCAGGGTGTATATGGGCAGCAAGGGATAGTGGCATTGTTGGAGGGCTTAGGAGTGATGGAAATCCTGTCATAAGGAGTCTCAAGGGAGCGACGGACATCTACAAAAATTGAATGGGAGAGGTCAATAACGGAAATATATATTGGGTTGGGCATGCTTTAGAAAAGAAGAGAAGTTTAGATGGTCTCAAGCTAACTAACATCCATGCTAACTAAAGCTTCCTACAATCAGGATGGCTCTAATACCAGCTCTGTGGGGACCACGACTCATAAGTCGTGATCACCGAATGCATGTGTATAGTGATCCCAGAGATCAATGGTCACTGAACACACAAAAGCTGAATAACAAGAGTCCTACATCCATACATACCGTCTTACACAAATTATGACCATTATGGTCAAGTCTTACATAGATAAAGTGTCACATCCCTAGTTCTGGTATGCTCAAGGCTAGCTAGTCATGTGTGCATCATGTTTAAATTCCATTTAATTTTGAAATGAGGATTTGTGAAACCCTCTGAATCATTTCTGGAAATGACCTAGATAAAAATTGCTCCAAAAAGGTCCAAGAAAATGTTCATGTTGCTCTCTGAAAATATTGGACAGAGATAAAAATCAAACCAATATTTTTAGGAGCTCATAAGTATTTATTTTGGGAATTTGGAATAAATGCATAATTATTTGCATTGGATATATATTTGTTATATATATAATATATGTCCAAAAATTATGCCATTTGTTGAGGAGCTCTGGAATAATACCACTAGTTCCTACAAAAATTGGTATAAGTAAATAAAATGATTTAGTATTATTATTAAATCAAAACAAATGTCAGAAAAATAGAAAAGAAAAAGAAATGGGAAAAACCTACGTGGCGCTTACCTCCTTGTGCAGCCTGGCTTGGCCCAATGGCCCAACAGGCTGGCCCAGCCAGCAGGCGGCCCAACCCAACTACCAGGAGCTTCTTCAAGCTCCTGCTAGTAGGAGCTGCTGCGTGGCCGCGCCATAGCCGGCCGTGGCCACGTCTCCCGCCACCTCCTGCTTCCCCCGCCGTCGTTCTGGGCCACCTCCGGCAAAACCCCGTGCACCGTTGGATGCGGCACTCCGCCAGCTCCCCGTAGCTCCTCTTCCCATGTCGTCTGGACGCCGGAACAGCAACTCCGGCGAAGAACCACCGTGGCTCCAGGTAGTCGCTGGCCGAACTCCGGCGAGGCCGATGTGGCTGTCATTAGCGCCTAATCCCGCAGCCTAAACTACCCCACCAGCCGCTGACCGTGGGCCCCAGGGCCAAGTCAAACCCTGGTCAGTGCGGGTTTGACCCGGGCTTAACCACTGTGTCACTGACGTGTGGCCCCCACACGTCAGGATTGACCCAGGTTGACTGCTGACGCAGTGCTGACCTCAAGATGACGCAATAATGATTTCTGGAATTATTTTAACTCAGGAAATTCCAGAAAATGATTCATACTTCGAAAAATCATAGAAATTCAACCATAGCTCAGATTGAAATAATTTATATATGAAAAATTATCAGAAAAATGCAATCTTTCCACATGTACTAGTGTCGTGCATGATAAACCAACTTATACCTACTGTATAAGTGAAAACATGTAAATGGCATTTATAAAGAGTCAATTTGGAGTTGCATTTGAACCCTTGGTTCAAATGGACTTCATTCAAATAGAATGCTAGTTGCATTAGCTCAAACAGCATCACATCTACATGCCATGTTCATGCATCATATTGTTGCATATGCTTGTGTACTGATTGTCGACACAGTTCCTTCTCGATAGGTCCTGCTCCGGAGAGTGCTCCAAAGTACCTGTCTGAGGAGCAGTGCCCCCTCTGTTAATCTACCAGGCAAGCAAACCCCCTTGTTCATTCCTATACAATCCTACTCTCTCGCTCCTACTCTCAGTTATTGCATTAGGAAAACAATGATTCATCTGCTACTTTGTGCTGCGGTAGTTGAACCCATTCCTCTGCATGACCTGTCATTGCCACAGTAAATAGTTGAAACCCACTAGCATGTGTAGGAGTTGATTGAAGCCATTGTTGTGTTCCTACCATGCCATGCCTGCTATTGCTTAGAGTGTGTCAGGTCTGATTCATTGGGAATGAATTGGAGTATAGTGCTATGTTCCGATGCTGAGAGTGAAGTGTGTGAACACAATTTGGTAAAGGTAGCGGTGAGAGGCCATGTAGGAGTACATGGTGGGTTGTCTCACTGGAACCGTCCTTAAGCACTAAGTTCTATGTATGTTGTCCAATGACTCGATACTACCACACATTAGATTCCAGTAACTCGGCCCCTCTCGACTTATTAACCAACTTGATCTCTGTCCAGGAGTCGCAACTAGTTTCTGGTGTTTGTAGGTAGTGCTATTTTTCTACCAAGTGGCACCCGACAGGGTGGGCTTGGGACAGACTAGGCACACATGGCCTGGTGTACCGAGTGGCAACCGGATGGTGGGATCGGGAACCCTGCACACATCATTTGGGGCCATGAGCGACACCCCGGCCGGATCTCCTTGCGGATGGAACCCGAATAGGCGATAAACCTGGACTAGAGTCTTGTGTGGTTAGTCAGGTCATGGCCGACACCCTCGCCAGGCTTCCGCTTGAAGGTTGCCGAGATACATGACGTGTACATGGCGGTAAGTGGCGAGAGCGTGTGTGAAGAAGTACACCCCTGCGGGGTTAACATGATCTATTCGAATAGACAACTTGAAGTGGATACTCTAAAATGCTCAAGACAAGTGTGAGTGCTATGGATGGCCTTCTTGTAGGGAGACGGGGATGAATCCATAGTAGTGTATTGTGTGGTGATTAGTGGACTCGTGTGCGCCATATCACCTCAAGAGTTTCTCGTAGTCGTAGAACAGAATAGCCATTGAGTCAAAGCTGGCTTGCTGCAACTAAACCCCACATTACCCTCTTGATACAAATGCATGTATGATAGGATCTGATGTAAGTCTTGCTGAGTACCTTTGTACTCATGTTGCTTTATTTATGTTTTTGCAGCGGAGACTTCGGTCTTACTAGAGTTCTTGTGGACTTCAACAAGTAGCTTGTACCTCAGCTACGATCTTGATCGGATGTTGTAGATAGTCAGGCTCTTCATCCTTTTTCATTTGTAGATGTCTGTACTCAGACATGTAATGCTTCCGCTTGTTGCTTGTATGCTCTGAATGATGGGTCCTGTGACCCCTGTTTGCAATAAATGCTATGATGGCTCTTCTGAGCCTTTATCTATATGAGTTGTTTATCCTTAGTAGCCTCTCTTACCGGGAAATGTCTCCTAGTGCTTCCACTGAGCCCTGGTAGCTTGCTACTGTTCCGGAACACTTAGGCTGGCCGGCATGTGTCCTTCTTCGTTCCTGTGTCTGTCCCTTCGGGGAAATGTCACGCAGTGTCTAACGGAGTCCTGTTAGCCTGCTACAGCCCAGTTTACTGGAGTCCTGCTAGCCCAGTTGCTACAGCCCGGATTCACTCGCTGATGACCGACACGTTCGATGCTGGGTCATGTATGCCTGTCCCTGTAAGTTAGTGCCACTTTGGGTTCACGACTAGCCATGTCAGCCCGGGTTCTTTGTCATATGGATGCTAGCAACACTATCGTATACGTGTGCCAAAAAGCGCAAACGGTCCCAGGCATGGTAAGGCGACACCCGTGGGAATACCGTGCGTGAGGCCGCAAAGTGATATGAGGTGTTACATGCTAGATCGGTGTGACATAGAATCGGGGTCCTGACAGCTTTGGTATCAGAGCCCGACTGCCTGTAGGATTACCAAGCCAAACTGGTCGAAGTTGAGTCTAGAAATTCTTTAGTTATGTAAGGGAATTGATTGTGGGAAGGAACATAAGGCTCTTTTTACTCCTTATACCTCATGGCCTTCTGATCTGAGTCATCCTATCTTCCTGCGGGGTTAAGGAACTAGGCTTTCTCTTCGTCTATCAGGATCACGTGTTACTACTCCGTAGTCCCATAGGTTTGGTTGATCAGAGTCATACCCAGTTTCGAGTACTTCCGGTGTAGCCTATTTAGTATGATCTCAGAACCTTGAGTGGTGATGTTGAGTTGTTGTACTACCCCATTTTAGTAGGATGTCTCATTTTGAGCATTTTAATACCGTTATGCTGCCGGAATTGCCCTAGGAGTTCGAGTGTTACTAATTTCCTTATCCTACATTCTATAGCCTATAATTGATGTTGATTCCGTCCCTGGTTTCGTTTCTCAGGATGTCATCAAGTTCTGTTGTTTGTAGCCAGAACCACGGAGATGGTAGGGACGAGGATCCTCCCGACCCGCCTTCGTTGATAGGGTTCATGTTAGAGATGGAGAGAAACAAGCGTGAGTCTAACCGCTTGTTGGCACGTATCGATGAGAACACCGCACATCAGTTCAAAGGGTCTGCAACTATTCATGACTTCATTCGCTTGCACCCACCTACCTTTCATCATTCCATCGAGCCACTCGATGCAGATGACTGGCTCCATAGCATCACTCATAAGTTGCGTTCCGCGAACGTAGCTGGAGATGACAAGGTCACCTATGCCACATACCACCTAGAAGGTCCTGCTAGTCTTTGGTGGCAGAACTATGAGGCTATGCTTCCAGCTGGCCATATTCCTACTTGGAGAGATTTCACTGAGGCTTTTCGTGAGCATCACATTCCTGAGGGCCTCATTGATCGCAAGAGAGAAGAGTTCTGTAGTTTCACCCAGAGTAAGATGGTTGTTGATGCTTACAGTAGAGAGTTTGAGAACCTCGCCCGCTATGCCACAGAAGAGGTGTCCACGGACGCCAAGAAGCAGGCTAGGTTCCGGAAGGGTCTCAACCCCAAGTTGCGTCGTGATCTCCACCTACATCATTGTGATACATTCGAAGCTCTTGTGAACAAGGCCATTAATGCAGAGACAGCTCAGCTCACTTACGAGGAGTCCCATAAGCGCACCCGTGATTTGGGATCTTCCTCCGGCTCCAGTTCTCAGAAGCGCCGGATTTGGGTTCCAAACTCCTCTCTTCCTTCCGGATATTCACCGAGGCCATCCCATGTGGTGCCTTCCCCAGCTCAGTCGTATGTTCCACCCAGGCCTATTGGTAGACCGCTTTTCAGTGCGGGTCCACGTCCAACTTCAGGGACTTGCTTCACATGCGGGAAGCCAGGACACTATGCACGTGACTGCTCTCAGACTAGTTATGCTCCACCCCAGCCCGAGAAGTCTGTTGGCCATGGTAAGCCATCACGCAAGATGATCAGTGTCAAGTCAGCCCCCACTGAACATGGACGTGTGCATCACGTCTCAGCTAAAGACGCTCATGATGATCCGGATGTCGTTCTTGGTACACTCCTTGTCAACTGTCACCCAGCATCGGTTCTATTCGATATTGGAGCATCTCACTCCTTCATTTCTGAAGGCTATGCTCATTTGCACGACATGTCATTTTTTGACATGCCAACTCCGCTTGAAATCCAAACCCCAGGGTCTAGATGGCAGACCACCAGAATCAGCCATGGTAATGAAATCCTTGTTGATAGACTTGTATTCCTTGCATCACTTTTAGCCCTCAAGTCCTCAGACATTAACATCATCTTGGGTATGGACTGGATGACAGCTCATCATGCCAAGATTGATTGTTACACTAGGTCTGTTCAGCTTACACACCCATCTGGCAAGATAGTCACTGTCTCCACTAGAGTTGCAAAGCGCCAGCTCTATTCTCTTAATGCCAGCCCTCTCCCAGACCTTTAAGATATCCCGGTAGTCTGTGACTTTCCGGATGTCTTTCCAGAGGAACTGCCAGGTGTTCCACCTGACAGAGATGTAGAGTTCGTCATAGATCTTATCCCAGAAACCGCTCCAATTTCTAGGAGACCTTACAAAATGGCACCTTTAGAACTAGCCGAGCTTAAGAAACAACTTGATGAGTCCTTGCAAAAGGATTTCATCCATCCTAGTTCTTCTCCTTGGGCTTGCCCCGTCCTCTCCGTCAAGAAGAAGGATGGTACGGACCGGATGGTTGTAGATTATCGTCCCGTTAATTTGGTCACGATAAAGAACAAGTATCCGCTCCCCAGGATGAACGATCAGTATGATCAGCTCGCTGGATCCTCAGTCTTCTCCAAGATGGATTTGAGGTTAGGCTACCACCAAATCAAGATCAGAAATGGGGACATTCCAAAGACAGCTTTTGTCACTCGTTATGGCCAGTACGAGTACACCGTCATATCCTTTGGTCTAACCAACGCTCCAGCTGCATTCTCCCGCTTGATGAACTCGATCTTCATGGAGTACTTAGACAAGTTCGTCATGGTTTACCTCGATGATATTCTTATTTACTCGAAGAACGAGGAACAGCATGCCGAACATCTTAGACTTGTGTTAGAAAAACTCAGAGAGCACCGCCTTTATGCCAAGTTCTCCAAGTGTGAATTTTGGTTGCTAGAAGTGACCTACCTAGGCCACGTAATCTCTGGTAAGGGCATTGCTGTCAATACCGAGAGAGTTAAGGCCGTTCTTGATTGGACTCCACCTGAAACCGTTAAACAAGTTAGGAGTTTCCTTGGTCTAGCCATCTATTGCCGCCGCTTTGTTGAAAACTTCTCCAAAGTAGCCAAACCCCTCACGGAACTTCTCAAGAAGGATAAAAAGTTTGAGTTGTCCCCACAGTGTGACTACAGTTTTTAGGAACTGAAAAGACGCCTGACTTCTGCTCCCATACTTGTGCCACCGGATTTCATTAAAGACTTTGTTATCTATCGTGATGCCTTGCGATAGGGACTAGGTTGCATTCTTATGCAGGATCGTCATGTGATTGCCTATGCATCTCGACAGTTGCATCCACATGAGGAGAATTATCCTACACATGATCTAGAGCTTGCAGCCGTAGTCTATGCACTCAAGACCTGGCGACATTACCTTCTTGGTAAACGTTGCGAGATCTACACTGATCACCAGAGTCTCAAGTATATCTTCACCCAACCAGATTTGAACCTTAGGCAAAGACGTTGGTTGGAGTTGATCTCAGATTATGATCTAGGGATTACCTACACCCCAGGCAAAGCCAATGTCATGGCTGATGCGCTAAGTCGTAAATCCTATTGCAACATTCTCATGTTGCAGCAGGGCCAACCACTTCTCCATGAGGAATTCTATAAGCTTAACCTTCACATTGCTCCTCACGGATTCCTTTCTACCTTGGTGGCGAAACCTACCCTCGAGGATCAGATCATTACTGACTAGAAGTTTGATAGGGGTGTTATCCGCATCAAGAGAAACATTAAGAAGGGAGTTGGTGGATGTTTCTGTATGGATGATCGAGGTGTTGTTTTCTTCGAGAATCGCTTGGTGGTTCCCAAAAATCAACATCTGCGACAATTGATTCTTAAGGAGGCGCATGAATCTCCTCTCACGATTCATCCCGGTAGTACTAAGATGTATCAGGACCTACACTAGAGGTTCTGGTGGACTAGGATGAAGAGAGAAATCGCTCAGTTTATTGCTAACTGTGATGTTTGTCGTCGCGTTAAGGCAGAGCATCAAAGGCCTGCTGGCACCCTTCAGCCTTTAGCTATTCCTGAGTGGAAATGGGATAAAGTTGGTATGGACTTCATCACCGGCTTTCCCAGGACCAAGAAAGGGAATAACACTATCTTCATAGTCGTTGATCGTCTCTCCAAAGTGGCGCACTTCCTACCTGTTCGAGAGAGTATCACTGCTAGTCAGCTCGCTGACTTATACATTTCTCGAATAGTGTCACTTCAGGGTGTTCAACTAGAGATCAATTCAGACCATGGTAGTCTTTTCACTTCTCATTTCTGGGAGAATTTCCAAACTGCCATGGGAACCCATCTTCCTTCAGTACCGCTTTCCACCCTCAGTCGAGTGGTCAGGTGGAAAGGGTCAACCAAATTCTCGAAGACATGCTTAGAGCTTGTGTTATCTCATTCGATATGGATTGGGAGAAATGTCTTCCTTTTGCCGAGTTTGCTTATAACAATAGCTATCAATCCAGTCTCAAGAAAGCTCCTTTTGAGATTCTCTATGGACGAAGATGTCGAACACCTTTGAACTGGTCAGAAACCGGTGAAAGACAATTCTTTGGACCGGACATGATCCAGGAGGCAGAAGAGCAAGTTCGCATCATTCGTGAGAATTTGAAAACAGCCCAGTCTCGTCAAAAGAGCTAGTATGATCGTCATCATAAGGATATGACTTATGAAGTTGGCGACAAAGCTTACCTTCGGGTTACTCCCTTGAAGGGTACCCATCGTTTCGGTATCAAGGGCAAGTTGGCTCCTCGTTACATTGGTCCTTTTCGCATTCTTGCTAAACAAGGAGAGGTTGCCTACCAGTTGGAACTACCCCCACATCTTTCCAGAGTGCATGATGTCTTCCACGTCTCTCAACTCAGGCGTTGCTTCTCGGATCCCATCCGTGGAGTGGACCACGAAATGCTTGATCTCCAAGATAACCTCACATATCAAGAGTACCCTGTTCGCATTCTTGATCAAGCAGAGCGTGTCACTCGACGTCATAACATCAAGTTTCTCAAGGTTCAGTGGTCTCATCATTCCGAGAGAGAAGCTACTTGGGAGCGAGAAGATCGTCTTCGACTGGAGTACCCCGTTTTCTTTCCGTCGACCCCTGAATCTCGGGACGAGATTTTTTCAAGTAGGGGCGAGTTGTCACATCCCTAATTCTGGTATGCTCAAGGCTAGCTAGTCATGTGTGCATCATGTTTAAATTCCATTTAATTTTGAAATGAGGATTTGTGAAACCCTCACAATCATTTCTGGAAATGACCTAGATAAAAATTGCTCCAAAAAGGTCCAAGAAAATGTTCATGTTGCTCTCTGAAAATATTGGACAGAGAAAAAATCAAACCAATATTTTTAGGAGCTCATAAGTATTTATTTTGGGCATTTGGAATAAATGCATAATTATTTGCATTGGATATATATATTTGTTATATATATAATATATGTCCAAAAATTATGCCATTTGTTGAGGACCTCTGGAATAATACCACTAGTTCCTACAAAAATTGGTATAAGTAAATAAAATGATTTAGTATTATTATTAAATCAAAATAAATGTCAGAAAAATAGAAAAGAAAAAGAAATGGGAAAAACCTACATGGCGCTTACCTCCCTGTGCAGCCTGGCCTGGCCCAGTGGCCCAACAGGCTGGCCCAGCCAGCAGGCGTCCCAACCCACCTGCCAGGAGCTTCTTCAAGCTCCTGCCAGTAGGAGCTGCTGCTTGGCCGCGCCACAGCCGGCCGTGGCCACGTCTCCCGCCACCTCCTGCTTCCCCTCCTCGTCGCTCTGGCCTCCCTGGACGTCGCCACGACGCCCCGCACCTCTCTCCCTCTCTCTCATTCCCCCCCCTCCCCTGGTTTCTCTCCCGCGCGACCGCCCGAGCACTGTCGTCGCCGCCATTCGCCGTTGCCGTGGCCACTGGCCACCCCTCTCCCTGCCGCTGCGCCCAGAAGCTCCACCACATCGCCGGCTACCTCTCCGTCAAGCCACGCGCCTCGGGAGGCCCTGGAGAGTCACCATCGCCGCCGTCTTCATCTCCGGTCGCCGGAGATGGTCTTCGCCGCCCCGCCGTCTTCAGCGCGTCCCCGAGCTCGCCGACAAGCCCGTCGAGTCCGCCGTGAGCATCTCCCTGTTTCCCCTCTCTTCTCCCCCTCGTTCCCACATCATAGCCATCATTTCCACCATGGCCGTCGCCATCGCCGCTGCAGCTCTTCTCCGTCGTGGCCACAGCCGCCGCAGCCCGCAGCCGAGCTCGCTGTTGCACTCAGTGCACTCTGGCGAGTCGCGCGGACCCGCTCGCAACCTCCCTCGTGCCTCACAACATCAACACCCCGATGGCCGAACTCTGGCCGCCGCACTTGTCGTCACCACCGTCATTCTTGGCCACCTCCAGTGAAACCCCATGCACCGTTGGATGCGGCACTCCGCCAGCTCCCCGTAGCTCCTCTCCCCGTGTCATCTGCACGCCAGAACAGCAAATCCGGCGAAGAACCGCTGTGGCTTGAGGTCGTCGCCGGCCGAACTCCGGCGAGGCCGATGTGGCTGTCATTAGCGCCTAATCCCGCAGCCTAAACTACCCCACCAGCCGCTAACCGTGGGCCCCAGGGCCAAGTCAAACCCTGGTCAGTGCGGGTTTGACCCGGGCTTAACCACTGTGTCACTGACGTGTGCCCCCCACACGTTAGGTTTGACCCAGGTTGACTGCTGACGCAGTGCTGACCTCAAGATGACGCAATAATGATTTCTGGAATTATTTTAACTCAGGAAATTCCAAAAATGATTCAAACATCAAAAAATCATAGAAATTCAACCGTAGCTCAGATTGAAATAATTTATATATGAAAAATTATCAGAAAAATGCAATCTTTCCATCTGTACTAGTTTCGTGCATGACAAACCAACTTATACCTACTGTATAAGTGAAAACATGTAAATGGTATTTATAAAGAGTTAATTTGGAGTTGCATTTGAACCGTTGGTTCAAATGGACTTCATTCAAATAGAATGCTAGTTGCATGAGCTCAAACAGCATCACATCTACATGCATCATATTCTTGCATATGCTTGTGTATTGATTGTCGACACAGTTCCTTCTCGATAGGTCCTGCGTCGGAGAGTGCTCCAGAGTACCTGTCTGAGGAGCAGTGCCCCCTCTGTTGATCTACCAGGCAAGCAAACCCCCTTGTTCATTCCTATACAATCCTACTCTCTCGCTCTTGCTCTCAGTTATTGCATTAGGACAACAACGATTCATCTCCTACTTTGTGCTGCGGTAGTTGAACCCATTCCTCTGCATGACCTGTCATTGCCACAATAAATAGTTGAAACCCACTAGCATGTGTAGGAGTTGATTGAAGCCATTGTTGCGTTCCTACCGTGCCATGCCTGCTATTGCTTAGAGTGTGTCAGGTCTGATTCATTGGGAATGAATTGGAGTACAGTGCTATGTTCTGATGCTGAGAGTGAAGTGTGTGAACACGATTTGGTAAAGGTAGCGGTGAGAGGCCATGTAGGAGTACATGGTGGGTTGTCTCACTAGAACCGTCCTTAAGCACTGAGTTCTATGTATGTTGTCCAATGACTCGATACTACCACACATTAGGTTCCGGTAACTCGGCACCTCTCGACTTATTAACCAACTCGATCTTTGTCCAGGAGTCGCAACTAGTTTCTGGCGTTTGTAGGTAGTGCTATTTTTCTACCAAGTGGCACCCGGCACGGTGGGTTTGGGACAGACTAGGCACACGTGGCCTGGTGTACCGAGTGGCACCCGGATGATGGGCTCGGAAACCCTGCACACATCATTTGGGGCCATGAGCGACACCCCGGCCGGATCTCCTTGCGGATGGAACCCGAATAGGCGATAAACATGGACTAGAGTGTTGTGTGGTTAGTTAGGTCGTGGCCGACACCCTCGCCAGGCTTCCACTTGAAGGTTGCCGAGATACATGACGTGTACATGGCGGTAGGTGGCGAGAGCGTGTGTGAAGAACTACACCCCTGCAGGGTTAACACGATCTATTCGAATAGACAACTTGAAGTGGATACTCTAAAATGCTCAAGACAAGTGTGAGTGCTATGGATGGCCTTCTTGTAGGGAGACGGGGATGAATCCATAGTAGTGTATTGTGTGGTGATTAGTGGACTCGTGTGCGCCATATCACCTCAAGAGTTTCTCGTAGTCGTAGAACAGGATAGCCACTGAGTCAAAGATGGCTTGCTGCAACTAAACCCCACATTACCCTCTTGATACAAATGCATGTATGATAGGATCTGATGTAAGTCTTGCTGAGTACCTTTGTACTCATGTTGCTTTATTTATGTTTTTGCAGCGGAGACTTCGGTCATACTAGTGTTCTTGTGGACTTCGAAAAGTAGCTTGTACCTCTGCTACGATCTTGACCGGTTGTTGCAGATAGTCAGGCTCTTCAGCCTTTTTCATTTGTAGATGTCTGTACTTAGACATGTAATGCTTCCGCTTGTTGCTTGTTGCTTGTACTCAGACACCAAATAAACTTAAGCAACGGAAATCTTCGATGATAAGTAGAACCCATGCCATCTGCCTTAACCCTACAGGCATTCTGACTGGGAAGCGTCCTAGTTCGCGTGTTCGTCACCAAAGAACTCTTCCTTGAACTCCTGCTCTTCCATGCATGGTCAATTAAATAACCAGTGGCAAGCCAATGAGTACTTTGAATGTACTCGCAAGCAACCCATGATTTGGTTCAAAGTAACAATGCAACTATACAACAAGTAAGCAACCTAGCTTCAAGCTAGTTGGGATGTCCTATCAACTTGTGAGGTATGCATCAATGAACATGGGTAACCTTGAGAACAGGTTGCAAATATCAACATAAATAGAATTTGAATCAATGCCATGTCTTTCAACATGTCAAGTCACCACCTTGACACAAATAGTTCTCTTCCACACACACATGCACCGAGATTGTAAAATTTCTGGACATAGTTTATGTAGCACCTCCCAATTGTCCATGACCGTGGACACGGCTATTCGAATAGTTTGACACTCTGCAGAGGTTGCGCACTTTACCCACAAGATCCGGGAAGCTTTCATGTCATCCACGATCCCGCAGTACCTCAAGTACTCGGGGGAAGCACCCTATCATTACCTTTCCCTAGACGACACTAACATAGGGTCCACTCATTGATACATGGCCCTCGTGTATAAGCAAAAGATCGTGGGACTCTGCCCTTTTCACATTATTACGCATACACGAAGGGACCAACAGTGTGTCCGGTGCCCTATGAAAACAGTCGTGGCCGCCTATCCAAGCACGACCCCGTCCTGAGAGTGACCTCAAGTCACCCCCATCACTAGTAATGTGGGCACCATGCTAGTATCAGCCTAAGTAATCAATAATGTCCCGTCCCGTAAAGGGGTAGAGTGGTTGCACATGTTTGGTTGGGACGGTAGTCACACATAAATCTAATCCATCATTTTACACACACACACCAAATTCCCTCTGTGGTACACCACTTCTTCCTCAAGTGGTGACCATAGTTCAACATCTCCCAAGGGCATTAGGGGCACCCGATGGGGTTTTCGAAAGAATGTAACCATGAAGAGTTCATGGTACACATGCATCATTATGCATCAACTAGTCTCTTGAAAATGCAATCATGAACAAGGTAAGGTCATGAGTAGGGATATGCATCACGGGGTGGTTCGCAACAAGTTTTACCACCGTCATATTTCATCATCATGCAATCGGAAAAAGGGTACCGATGAACAAGAGGGGTGACATGGTCAAAGGGCTGCTTGCCTTGATTGGCTTGTTCTTCGAGGTCTTCAAATCCTTCTCTTCCTTCTTCTTCAGCAACTTCGTCAAATACGGGATCTAAATGTCGCAAGAAAATAACGGAAAAAATAAGACAATAATAAAAACAGAAAAATCAAAGTGCTTAGAAAAATGTCAACTTATTTTTGTAAAATACTAGGGTGAAAAATAAGAAGGGAAAAATTCTTAGTTTTGGATTTGGAGTGGCATAACAGGAGAAATGGATTTACAAAGGTATATTTAAATGCTTAAAATCACATTTAAATATTTACAGTGAAGGAAAGGTTGTTGGATTTCAATGAAAGTTGCACCATTAAATAGGCTGCAATACTTTAGGAATTTAGGAGTTGGAATTAATTTATTTGGACAAATATTTTATCCTGTGGAATATTTGGAAAAGTGACAAAAAAAGAAAAGGAAAAAGGGCTCTGTGCCAGCTGGGCCAGAACCGCCGCAGCGCAGCAGGCCCAGCGAGAGAGGCGGCCCAGCGCACGGGTGCACGCGCGCGCGCCAGATTTAAACCTGACAGGCGAGGCCCAGGCGTCAGCGAGAGAGAAAGGGGCGATGGAGAGGAGATGCTGATAGGCGGGGCCCGCCTGTCATCCCTAACCCTGCGACAGAGAGCCGGCGGGCTCATCGGCATCGATGCAGGGCACGGCGAGGTCGGGTGAGGGTACGGATGGACTCAGCGCCGAGTCGCCATTCCGGTGGAGTTGGTTGCGATCGCCGAGGTTGCCTGGTTCGCCGGTGACGAGGTCTCGCGACGGAGGAGCTTTGGACGTCGTTGGTTTTGGCCGTTTCAGGCTGCAAAAGAAGCGGGAGAGAAAGGGGGAATGGTCAGTGAGCCGCGGCGGTTCCAGATCGAGGAAGAGGAGCGGCGGAGAGGGCCTATACCCTGAGATCGACGGCGACCCAAGGCGGTGGAGCTCGAGCTCAATCTCGAGCTCGGGCTCGTCTGGAGAGGAACTGGGGGTGCAAGGGGATGATATGGTGGTGCAGGGAGCGAGTGGTGAGGAGGGGAGAGCTCAGGGGGCCTAAATAGAAGGGGGGCAAGGTGCACCATGGCTCGTGCGCCGGCGAGCTTCTAGCCATTGCTGGAGGCCACGGGGGCGCGCGTGGGCGTGTCTGGGGTGCTCGTGGGGTTGGTCTAGGGCGAGGGTAGAGAAGAGAGGGAAAGCAGGGGGCCAGGGCATCGCGCGTGTGAGCACGGTCACTGGTGCGCTCAGACGGCCGGCGCGCGTGCAAGATAGGGCGAGAGGAGGGAGAGGAAGGAGGGGGATAGAGGCGTGGCGTGCTGCGGACGTCAAGAAGCATCGGCTGGCGTGAGGGGGAGAGCCGAGGTGGCCGGAGGTGCTTGGCAGGGGGCGGCTACAGTGTGGGAGTGCACTGTAGCGCGCTCCAGAGCGTGCAAATGGCCGGCATGCCATTTTTTGGCAAAGTGGGCATGACCAAGCATGTCTGGTAGCTCTAGGGAGGAGTAAAGAAGAGGGCAGGAGCATTGGATGCCATGGATGGCCAGTAGGAGAGGAGTGGGGTTGAGAGAGAGGGGGAAATGGGCTGTCCAGAGAGAGAAAGTGGGGTTTTACCCATCCAATAATTGAGCTGTGGATTTTCCATTGTTACTGGAGGTGCAAGGGGACTAGGAGGGGCTGTGGTAAAAAGTGGAGCTCATGGAGATTAGTGGGAGAGCCCCAAACAGGGTTTTTAGTTAACATGTAGAAGGTGTTTGATATGGTTTTGGGGTACTTGCACTAATTTACTTCTAGTGGCACTTGGCAGGGGTATTTGTCATGACAAAATGACAAACAAAGAGGAAGATGAGCTCATTTGGAAGAGTTTGCTAATGAAACTTTGGCAAACCCTAGAAATTAGCAGAAATGAACTTTTGTGGATCTAGTTGAGCAAATCACTTCTCCTTAATGCACCACTTGGTGTAGTGGCCTCATTTGGTCATGTGAACATGCTCACAAAAGTTGGGGTCAAGGAGAGAAAGTTGGTAGTACAAAGTTGTTCAAATTTGATTCTGGTCGGAGAGGGTTTTGGGGGGATTTGGTGATATTATCTTGTTCTCCAAGACATGAGGCTTGTAAAGATCATCTAATATGTCATAAGTAACATTCTAGAATTTTCATGGAATTTTTAGAGAATATTTCCCGTGTAAATATTTCAAAAGCTTGAAATATCCACAAAGGGTTCTGGAGGGTTTGACCAATAGTTTGAACATGACCATGTGTTGAAAATCTTATATATGGACAATATATGTCCACTGAGTTTCCCTGAATTTTTACAAATATTTTTAAAGCATTAAAAATAATTTTAACCTATTAAAGACCATTTCTGGCCTAAGGAAAAAGCCTTTAAATAAAATAGGAAAATAACTTTTAAAATTATACTTTTGTGGTTGATGGGAGTCCTATATCTATTAGGTTTCAAATATACTCTTTGAAATACTTTTCATACCCCCCATCAAGTACTTGTAGTGCAAACCTTAATTTAGGGTTTTTTGGAGAACTAATTTTTGAAAATACTATTTGGCCAAATTATTTTTGTAAGAAAATACTATATTGTACTATACACATGGTATGATTATTGGGCAGAAGTTTTGGATCAAGGAAAGTAAGTATAGGAGGTGAAGCTATGTTGACTTTTAAGAGCACTTGAAAACATAGAGAGAAAACCAACTCAAATAAAAAGTCAAATAATACAAAAGTTTTTGTCAAACCACACTTTATCATCTTAAGTGTTGTGCCATGAAAATCAGGGTGTGACAACTTGCCTCCTCGCATTTTTGTTCAGCCCCGGGACAATAGTAGGTCCTATCTACCAAGTGCTGGACATGTTTGCTTGAATGGATATAAGCTGTCAATAGAAATTAGTTGTTAGATATTTTTGAATAAACAATATCCAAGACATAAATATGGTTGAGAAACTTACACAATTGTAGAAATGGAGGCATCTGCACATCGACCCAGATGTCGATATTATCTTCAATATCATCTTCCGGATGAATATCAAAGGTGATAAGCATATCAGGCTCAAATGCATAAGCCTTGCATAGTGCTCTCCATTGTTTACATTCAAAATGGGTGTAGGTGTCTGTATTGTATAATTTTGCGGGTAAACTATAACCATGCTCGGTCCTCAAGTTAACTCTTTTTACCTCCGTAGTATCCATAGTATTGAAACCAACCTTGTCCAAGACATATAATCTTGCATGGCAGGGGTTACGCTTGTAGAATAGTAAAAAAATTAAATTATAAGTTGAAGCAAAAGAAACATAAGTCATGCTTAATTACGAAAAAAGACTTGTTGTTGTGACTTACTGTATGCACTTCGAAGGTGTCATCTAGCTTGATGCTGAAGCGCCTACCACCAAATAGGTGAGGCCTGTCGCACAGGCCGCAGTCGTCTTTGCAGTATTCAAACATACCGAATTCCTTTTCGTCGTCAGACATTTCCTATGTTCATAGTTTAAACATTAATTAAAAGTCGACCGAAGGCAACTACTAGGAAACTCAACACACATATCACTATTACTGAATATGCAATGGGTTGACTTTAGGTCTGTCAAGTCTTCCTTCCTAAACTCTCATCTCACATATATGGTGGGCACTCCCTCTCTTATATTGTGACCATTGGTGATGGTCGCTACTCCTCCTTTCCCTAGTGCATTACAAATATCTAGCACAAGGAAAAGAAGGAGAAGTGATCCCCACGACAACAGTCGGCACTCTTCTTCTCTCATATATGGTGGACACTCCATCACCGATTTTTCGACCGTCGATGATGGTCGCTAATCCTTCTTCCCCTAGTGCATAACAAAGGTCTAGCACAAAGAGAAGAAGGAAAAGTGGCCCCCATGACAACAGTCGTCATTCTTCTCTCATATATGGTGGAGACTCTCCCTCGCCGATTTTTGGACAGTCATGTATGGATCCCTGACAGACTTAAATTCAACTCGAAATGTTGCTTAATTCTCTTTCTAGCAAATCCAAGACACTATATTTCTTACATATTCTAGCACAAGTCATGCTTAAATTCACGGAAAAATCCGGCATGACCTTTGCTAAAATAGGACATATCGAGAGCCTGAAATGTGCCGGAATGGAAATGAATCAACACTTCGGCAAAACATAGGTCACTCGGAAATGAATGAACACTTGGCACATGAGCATAAACTGGTGCTCATTACATTTCAATGGTTCAATATTGACAAAAACACTTCAATATATCTTATAATCCGAACATTTCATTTTATTAAGAAGCATAACTAAAGACCCTAGTTCAGATGTAGAGGAAGGTGGAGAAGGAGGAGGTGGACTTTTAGCTCACCGACTCGGGTGTAGAGGAAGTGGAGGTAGCTCGGATGACGATCACTCCAAGGAGACACGACTAAGCCTGCATATTGCACCGAGTAAAATTTTAATTAGATCATCAAATCTCATATATCATTCTTTGATGACAAAGTGATAATGACATAAAAATAAACTAGTTTTATTAATTTTCTTACTAAAAACAAACTAGTTCTATAGTAAAATTTTAATTAGATCATCAAATCTCATATACCTAAATTTTCTTAGTAAAATTAAACTAGTTATATTAATACAACTAATTCAACTTAACACTTACTACAAATAAAAATAAACTAGTTCTTATAAAAATAAATTAGTTCTTACTAAAAATAAACTAGTTCTATTAATTTAACTAGTTCAACTAAGCACTTACTATAAATAAAAATAAACTAATTCTTACTAAAAATAAACTAGTTCAACTAGTTATATTAATTTTCTTACTAATTCTATTAAGCACTTACTAAAAATAGTAAAAAATTACATTATACAAGAACAGTGGGCGGCCGGAGGAGGAGGGAGGAGTGGGTGGCCGGAGGAGGAGGGAGGAGGGGGCAGCTGGTGGAGGAGGGAGGAGGGGGCGGCCAGTGGAGGAGGGAGGAGAGGGCGACCGAAGGAGGAGGGCGGAGGGGGTGGCCAGTGGAGAAGGGAGGAGGGGCGCCCGGTGGAGGAGGTAGGAGGGTCCGGACGGAGAAGGAGGGAGGAGGGGAGGAGGGTGGAGGAGGGAGGAGGGAGTACCTCAGTGGAGGAGGAATGACGGCTGCGGGCGACGGCGGTAGTCGGGGAACGGCGGTGGCGGCGGACGACGGGGGCGCGGGGGAGAGAGTGAGTGAGAGGGAGAGTGAGGGGATATCGGTCGCGCGGGGATGATAAGGTAGGGTTAGTAGTAGCGCGTGTCGTAGAAAAGGGCTACTACTACGGAGCATAGCAGTAGCGTGGTATCTGGATATGCGCTGCTACTAAGTGGGGCTAGCCATTATGCCCTAGTTCAAACCTAGCAGCAGCGCATTTCACTAAAACACCCTACTGCTAAAAGGATAGCAGTAGCGCATCTTACTGACACACGCTACTACTAAGTAGAAGCAGCGCCTCATTTTACCCAGCGCTACTGCTAAGATTCTGTGTATAAGCTTTTCCCTAGTAGTGAAGGTTTAAGTTTAGAACGTTTAAATTGCTTGTTTTGTGTGTGTAGCCGAAAGAATAGAAACTTTTGCTGTAGTAATTGAATTTACATTTTTTACTGGAGCGCCATAAAATCTTTAAAATTTTACACCATACTGCTCTGCAATTTTTTAGATTTTCCTAGTTTTTTTAGAATGTGTGGAGTTACAGAAGTACACGAAATTTCCAGATTGCTACAGACTGTCCTGCTTTTCACAGATTCAGTTTTCTATGTGTTGTTCACTTATTTTGATGAATCTATGGTTATCGAGGGGGAAGAACCTTGGTGAAGTTGGAATACAGTAGATATAATGCTAATATGAAATTGGAATGAGTTTACAACAGTACCTAAAACTAGTGATTTGCTTTATTATACTAATGGATATCACAAGGGTCTTGTTAAGTTTTGTGTGGATGAAGTGTTCGAAGATCGAGGAGTTATCAATAAGAGAAGAATAAGCAGAGACAAGAGCTCAAGCTTGGGGATGCCCAAGGCACCCTATGTAAATATTTCAAGGATACTCAAGCATCTAAGCTTGGGGATGCCCCGGTTGGCATCCCATCTTTCTTCCTCAACAATTATCGGTATACCTCGGTTTTTGTTTTGTTCACATGATATGCGTCTTTTGTGTTTATTTTTCTTTTCTTTTCCTTTATGTACCATGCTAGTATGATATAGTCCTTCATTGATTTATAGAATTCTTCGTGTGCTTCACTTAAATCTTTTGAGTATGGCTTTATAGAATGCTCTTTGTGGTTCACTTAAAACTTTCGAGTATGAGTTTATAGAATGCTTCGTGCACTTCACTTATATATTTTGAGCTCGTATATTAGTCAATCTATATTAATTTTAGAATTCTCTATGAACTTAATTATATCTTTTAGAGTATTAATAAAATCATCATCGAAATTGGGATTGGAAGAGTATCTTTAAAATTTCATGCCTAGCTAAAAAGGCATTAAAGAAAAGCGCTTGTTGGGATACAACCCAACATTTATACCTACTGTTTTTATGTGTCCTCATGATTATGCTACTGTAGTAATCATGTTTAATAGCTTTTGTTTCAATAAAGTCCCAAGTAAAGCCTTTGGGATAGTGTGGATGATAGTTGATTTGATTCTGCGCAAAAACAGAAACATTTTCTCCTAGTCCAGGAATTTTGAAAATTCACTAGAACATGCTTTTGATCTGAATTTTTGACACATGATTGATATATACAAATTTTCTATGTTTTCCTCAATTTTAAGAATTTTGAAAGTTCTAGAGGTATGGTTGTTGTTCAGATCATTACAGACGGTTCTATTGCTGACAAATTCTGTTTTCAATGCATAGTTTGCTTGTTTTCTAGTTTCCATGGCTTATATTGCTCAATATAAATTGTAGAAATGATATGGTACAGTAGGCATTGTGTGAAAACAATTATGAATCTTATCTTGACAGTACCAAAGTGAATGATTTATCTTTATCATACTAACCCATCTCACGAAGTTCCGTTAAGAAGTTTTCAAGTTTTGAGTGAGATTTTGATATGAGGAGAATAAGGATTGAAAAGACCCTAAGCTTGGGGTTGACCAAGGCACCCCAAGGTAATATTCAAGGAAGATACAGGCAACTAAGGTTGACAATGCCCTGGAAGGAATCCCCTCTTACGTCTTCAAAACTATCGATATACCTTACTTGGAGCTATATTTTTATTCTTCACATGATATGTGTTTTGCTTGGAGCGTATTTTCACTTTACTACCTGTTTGAATAAAATCATTGGATCTGAAAATATTGAATGAGAGAGAGAGTCATGACATGGCTATTTGACTACTCATTAATCTTCAATTATATCTTTTTGGGATAGTTTTGTCATTTACTCTCATGCTTCACTTATATCCTATGAGTAAATGGTTGAATGAACTGAATATCATAAATCTGAAATTATATATGTTTCATATGCTTATCCCATGGGGAGTAATGACTTCACATATAAGAACTATAGGTGGTAAAATTTATTGAAAGTTATCAAACTCAACATTGGTCACTTGAACAATTCATGAAAGAATATTGAAGGAAGAGAGATTTCACATATAAATATACTATCCTGGACATGATTATGAGCCCCATTAATTATTTTCAAACTCGAGCAAATTATTTGAAGTTGGACAAGGAAGACAACGTAATGAGTTATGTTTGGGTATATTTATGTAGAAGGTATATTGTTATGGATCCTCCAACATGTGGTGCTTGCTTAGCATCTTTTGCTAGCCAAAAAAATTGTACTAAGTAGAGATACTACTTGTGCATCCAAAAACCCTTAAACCCCGTTTCTTCCCATGAGTGTCCACCATATCTACCTATGGATTGAATAAGATCCTTCAAGTAAGTTGTCATCGGTGCAAAAAGCAATAAAAAATTGCTCCTAAATATGTATGATCTTTTGTTGCAAGGGAAAATAAATGTTGTACGAACTTGTGATTGTAAAGAAATAAAAGCGATGGACTGCATAATAAAGGTCGCTATCATAGAGGGCAATACAACGTGACGTTCTTTTTCATTAAGAGTTTGCACGTCCAAAATTAAAAAGCGCATGACAACCTCTGCTTCCCTCTGCGAAGGGCCTATCTTTTAGTTTCAGTATTTACTTTTATGCAAGAGTCAATAGTATTCCTTCTTATTTCAACCTCAATTATTCTTTAGTTGGCAAGCATTACGTGGTGGGGAAAGATCTAGGCACATATGGCCATTCAAATATATTTGATCATGAATTATTTTTGTTGACAATTATCTATATGATAAATAAGTTGGGAGGCGAAACATTAAGCCCCTATCTTTCTCGGTGTTCGGTGGATGCTATTTGTTCTAAAAATATGCTTTGAGTGTTAGAAATCATGGACGACTATATGATAGTGGAGTATATAGAATTTGCTAAATCAAAGCACTTACATAGACCCTTCCTGGAAATAAAATGAATTGCATTTGTTTGATGACTAAGAACATGGTTTGTTAGTTTTCAAGAAATTTTATGGTCTATACTTTAACATGAGAATAGCATGTGACTTGATCATGAGAAGTTTTATGTGGAGAGCTACCATTTGTGATATATAGTGATGCTAGAAAAAAGTGTCTGGAACTATCATTGATCAAATGTATGCACTATGCTAGCATTCACACTTCATAAATTATTTCTTTTATCATTTACCTACTCGAGGACGAGCAGGAACTAAGCTTGGGGATGCTGATACGTCTCCAACGTATCTATAATTTATGAAGTATTCGTGACATGTTTTACAACAATTTTATATGATTTTGGTATGATTTGATTAGAACTAAACCGGACTGATGCTATTTTCAGCAGAACTACCATGGTGTCATTTTTTGTGCAGAAATATAAGTTCTTGGAATGGGGGCTGAAAATTTACGATGATTTTTTGTGGACCAAAAGAGACCCCCAAAGCACAAGAGTTGGGCCAGAAGAGTCCCGAGGCAACCACAAGGGTGGAGGGAGCCCCACTAGGGTGCGCCCTTGGCTTACTGCTGCCTCGTGGACACCCTTGACGTGAGACTGACGCCAACAATTCCTATAAATACCAAAACCCCTGAAAATGAACCTAGATCGGAAGTCCCACCACTGCAAGCCTCTGTAGCCACGAGAAATCAATCCAGGTCCTCTCCGGCACCCTGCCGGAGGGGGCCAACATCAACGGAGGCCATCGAGGAGGAAGCCGAAAGGGGCCATCATCACCATGGAGACCAAGGACAAGAGGGAGAACCTCTCCCCATCTAGGGGGAGGCCATGGAGGAGGAAGCACAAGGGGGAGACTCCCCCCCTCTCTCTCGGTGGCGTCGGAGTGCCACCGGGCGAATCTTCGCGCGTGGTGCTCGTCTTCATCAACATCACCTTCCTCATCTCTTTTTAGCGGACCACTCCCCCGCACCCTGATGTAATACCCTACTTGAACATGGTGCCTTATTCCACATTATTATGATCCAATGATGTGTTTCCATCCTATGATGTTTTGATTAGATTTCTTTTGACTTTTGGGTTGATTGATGATATAGATTGGTTTGAGTTGTATGTTTTACTGTGGTGTTGTCCTATGGTGCCTTCCGTGCCGCGCACACGTGAAGGATTCCGGCTATAGGGTGTTGCAATTCGTTCATGATTCGTTTATAGTGGGTTGTTAGAGTGACAGAAGCTTAAACTCGAGTAAGGGGGTTGTTGCGTGTGGGATAAAGGGGACTTGATACTTTAATGCTATGGTTGGGTTTTACCTTAATGATCTTTAGTAGTTGCAGATGCTTGCTAGAGTTCTAATCATAAGTTCATATGATCCAAGTAGAGAAAGTATGTTAGCTTATGCCTCTCCCTCATATAAAATTGCAATAATGATTACCAATGTTGTAAACGATTGCCTAGGACAATTCCGCTCATCGACCCATCATTACTCCACACTCGGTACTTGTAATATATTGTGATATATTCTAACTTTATGATAAAAACACCTATTTTTATATTTTAGTTCTCCGATATCATGCAAATCTATCCTCTTCATACCGACAATGTAGTTTTATTTCTTGTTTCTAGATCGAAGTAAATGTTCGGTGTATGTAGAGTCGTATCAGTGGCAGATAGGACTTGAGAAAATATTGATCTTACCTTTAGCTCCTTGTGGGTTTGACACTCCATACTTATCACTTCCACCTTTGGAAATTTCTACAATGATTCCTTGCTGGTGGGGATTATCACCGAGGTCTGCAACCGCCGATGTCAAGATCCGAGAGGAGCCGATGCCGTCTTCAATCCTGGCCTGGACGTCTGTGTCGAACCCCATGGCAGGCTAGGACAAGCAGCGCTAGGTATGGCAGTTCAAAACCCAGGGCTCTGCCAGGATATGCACGCCTCCTGCTCTCCAGGCGCCGTCGCCGACCCACGTGCGGTCTGCCTCTCCACGCCTCCACACATCACCGCCACCCACGCACGCCATCTACCCCTGCACACCTCCATGTACCGCTGGCAAGGTTGTCATTTCTGATGGGATCACCACAAGGTGAGTTGAATAAACATATCTCCTAATGAAATGTTTAGGAGAATGTCTTTTGAGTCGTGCATCTGTTTAGCCTCCTCCCCTCCAACGTCCATGGCTTTGTGATCTGTCGTGTTAGTTAACCGATGTCCTTTTTTTCTCGAGATTGATGTGGTGTTTGTTCTTCGAATCAGTGTGCATGAGGATGGAGAAGCATAGGTAGAAAGGGGACCGTGGTATTTTGCAGTAATATGTGAGTGGACATCTATCTGATAATCATTTCGTTTTTTCTGTTTACCAAATCAGCAAAGCGTATTTTCTACAAGTGTGCAGAAAGCTGGAGATTAATTGCAGTACTAATTGTTGCATGCTTTGGATTAATAATTATCAGTTACCTGACCTTTTGTATGCCTACAGATTGTTCTTTGTTGGGTTGCACCTCAATTACATGTTTTTATCTTTTTCTCTCTGTTTTGAATAATGGTCAGGTTTGAAAACAATGTTTTTATCAGTGAAATTTTTTGGCATGTGTAACGCCCAATATGCGATACTATCCTAAAGAGACTCGAAGGTCCCACCAAGGATAGAACCGCATATTGAAACGCTTTTACAAGGTGGATATCATTACATCAACATTACATAATAGATGAGGATACATACAAAAGGCATACAATGCCACACGAATACAACATCATGATACATAAGATCTACATCCGACTACGGAGGAAACACAAATAGAAACTCAAATGACATCCACCCTGCTAGCCTAGGCTGCCGACCTGGAACCTATCCCCTGATCGAAGAAGCAGAAGAAAAACTCAAGACAAGCAAGCATCGCTCTCGCGTCATGATCATCGCATAACCTGTACCTGCAACTGTTGTTGTAGTAATCTGTGAGCCACGAGGACTCAGCAATCCCATTACCATGGGTATCAAGACTAGCAAAGCTAAAGGGGAAAGTAAGGGGTAAAGTGGTGAGGTTGCAGCAGCGACTAAGCATATATGGTGGCTAACATACGTAAATAAGAGCGAGAAGAGAGCAAGCGGAACGGTCGTGAAGCTAGCAATGATCAAGAAGTGATCCTGAACTCCTACTTACGTCAAACATAACCCAAAAACCATGTTCACTTCCCGGACTCCGCCGAAAAGAGACCATCACGGCTACACACGCGGTTGATGCGTTTTAATTCGGATCTGGTGTCAAGTTATCTACAACCGGACATTAACAAATTCCCATCTACCCATAACCGCGGGCACGGATTTCGAAAGTTTATACCCTGCAGGGGTGTCCGAACTTAGCCCATGATAAGCTCTCGCGATCAACAAAGGATATACCTTCTCCCAGGAAGACCCGATCAGACTCGGAATCCCGGTTTACAAGACATTTCGACAATGGTAAAACAAGACCAGCAAAGCCGCGCGATGCGCCGACAAATCTTGATAGGAGCTGCACATATCTCGTTCTCAGGGCAACACCGGATGAGACTAGCTACGAGTAAAACCAACCCTCAAGTTGCCCCGAGGTGGCCCCGCAGGCAGCTCAGTTCGGACCAACACTTAGAGAAGCACTCGCCTGGGGGGGCTAAAATAAAGATGACCCTCGGGTTGGCCGACCCAAGGGAAGGGTATAGGTGGTGGTGAGGCAAATGGTAAAACCAAGGTTGGGCCTTGCTGGAGGAGTTTTATTCAAAGCGAACTATCAAGGGGGTCCCATAAATCACCCAACCACGTAAGGAACGCAAAATCCGGTAACATAACACCGGTATGACGGAAACTAGGGCGGCAAGAGTGGAACAAAACACCAGGCATAAGGCCGAGTCTTCCACCCTTTACCAAGTATATAGATGCATTAATTAAATAAGAGATATTGTGATATCCCAAACATAATCCTATCCGCCATGGAGCAATCTTCAACTTCACCTGGAACTAGCAACGCTATAAGAGGGGCTGAGCAAATCGGTAACATACCCAAGCAACGGTTTGCTAGGAAGGGTGTCAAAGGTTAGAGGTTCATGGCAATATGGGAGGCTTGAAGAGCAAAAGATAGGTAGCACAGCAAAGCGATAGAATGAAGCAACTAGCATAGCAATGATAGTAGTGAGATCCAGGGTAGCGGTCATCTTGCCTGAAATCCTGCAAGGAAGAAGAACGAGTCCATGAAGAAGATGAAGCCACGAAGACGAACCAAGCGTAGAAGAACGAATCCTCACGATCGCAACGAAACGGGAACTATCGAGAAGAAGCACACAACATGGTAAACACACCACACATGAACAAGGCATGATGCACAAACAAGCATGATGCACGATAAAGCTGCATGAAGCTACTCATGACAAGAGATGATGCAAACAAAAGCAACACATCAAGGCAAGTTTAAATGAGGCCGGAAACAACATATAACAATTCCGGTAAGTCCTCATATGCAAATTTCGAAATTGGTCCAGATATGAATAAACCTTATGTTCAAGTTGTTAAACAGCAAGTTAAGATGCACCAATAGGATTTACACGAAATTCTAGTCAAGTTACATATAAAGTTCATTTAGTTCGGAGCTACGGCCTAGAAGATATGAGCAAAACAAGTCAAACATGGCATTGATGCAAAATGCATACAAACATCAAGAAAACACCTCAAAACAAAGATTCAACATGATAATATGAAACTACATGCAATTCTAAGCAAGTTTCATATAGAGCACACTCAAAACGGAGCAACGGTTCAACATACACACACTATACAAGTCATAACAACAATCTGTCCAAAACAGCAACTAGGCATATTGCAAGCATCAAAACAATATGCTACAGCACCCCAACATAAAAACAAAAGACATGTACATGATGTACAGGTAAAGCATAACAAAACATGAACACTGAGCTATCTCCAGAAATCACTAGAACATGCTCAAACACACATGGCAAGATTGCAAATGATAATAGTTTCAGACTTGGCAGAAAATAACATCAGGTTGCAATGTTTAGAGCTATCAAACAACATGTTACAGGAACTTATCATGGCAAACAAAGGCATGGAATGATACTACTAAATGCAAAGAACAAAAGTCCCTTACTGACCATGAGCCAAAAAGGATCAGAAGATATGATGGCACCCATGTAAACATAGCAAGTTATAATACAGATTCATACATGGCAGGAACAACAATAAGTAGGCATGTTGGTGATCTTGTACCACTCACCACAGAGCATTACATGGCAAGACAAGGTAATCACCAGTAAGAAGACATGTTTGTGGAGCTAATCATGGCAAGATCAAGTTCATAGGGTGCATGGATCACTAGCAACAATCATCGCAACAACTGAACTTAATGTTAACAGGCTGACAACAACATTATTTAGCAACTTTGGAGCAAGATTACAACAAGCTACAGCAAGCTATAATTGCAACCAGGGGCATGGATGGATAGAGCATGACATGTATAACAAAACACCCTTAGTGAACATCTCCAAATTATGCATAGAATGACTTGGAGCAGCAGGTTTACATAGCATCACGAAATAATAGATTCAGCCTAGCAAAACAGCAACAGCGAGTGCCCTACTTAACAAGCTCGATTCTCTCACCACAAGTCATTGTATGACAAGATAAGCCTAGCATCAGCAAGAAGACATGTTTATGAAACAAACCAAGGCAAGAATAAGTTCATATCATGCAAGGATCGACTACAACAACCTTGGCAAAATTGAATAACATGTAAACAATCTGCCAGGAAACATTTTGTAGCAAAAGTAGAGCACGAAAATGACATGCTAGACTATTCCATAATTGCAAACAGGGGCATGAATGGATAGAGCATAACCATATGTTCAAAACACCCTTACTGAAGTATCTCAAAATATGCATGGATCTCTCTGTAGCATCAAGTTTACATGGCATCAAAATAACAGTAGAACAGGGACTAAAATCAGCAACATCACGAAGCCTAGTTTGCATGCTTGTGCTAGTCACCACATTTATCACAAAAATACATGGTAAGCACCTCTGTAAAGAAGACATGGCATAGATCAAAACACATGTAGCCATCAACCTCATAGGATGCATACATCAATCATGGCAAAAATGACAAATGAGCAAGTTATAACAGTTTCAGCAGATTAACATCACATAGCACTCTTGCAACGAAGATTCAGGCATCAAGATGAACTCAAATGAACATGACAAAATGTAATGAAATGAAGTACTCGTTGAGACGAACAATTTGACATATTACACGCACGAAACAGAGCTACACACAAGAAGTTACAGCAGCTTAAACATGCACTGATAGTATGAGGTTTTGAGGACTTACCAGTTTTCTGGAAAAAAAAGGAATGCGCGCAGGATAACTAAAACACGCACGAGCGGGGGTTTGCGGGCAGCTCACCATGGGCTCGGCCCAGGTCACGGGGGAGGTTGGGCCGGCTGGATCGGAAGGAGCTGGGCCTTGGAGGAGAGGCCGGCTGGGCCGGACCTAGCTTGCAGGGCCCACGAGGGCGAGGTCAATGGAGACGAAAGGACGCCGGCCGGATCGGGCTCCTCCCGATCTGCGGCGGCGGCAGCGCTCCGGGATTCCGGCGAGGGCGCAGGAGGCGATAGGGCGACGGCTCCGCCCGGATCCGGACGGACCTAGCCGCGGGGACTCCGTTCCCGGTGACGGCGAGGTCCTGCTCCGGCGAGGTCGAGGAGAGAGATGCCGCATGGATGTGCGGGACGGCGCCTAACGACGGTGGAGGGGCGCTTCGGGTGGCGGGGCAAGCTCCGGGAGGAGGCGTGCGACGGCCGGCGGCGTCCGGTCGCGGAAGACGCGGCGACCCGGCGACGAGGCGGCGAGGGACCGGGCGGCGGCGGTTCGGGCGCGGCGGCATGAAGCACGGGCCGGGCGGCGGCCCGGGATGGGCCCCGCGGGCCCCAGACGGGCTCGGCGGGCCTCGGCGGCGAGGAGGGGCTGCGGGGACGCGTGGCGAGATGGGATTCGCCGGGCGCGGTGGCAGTGGACATGTCCGGCTCCGCCCAGACGTGTCTAGCGGCGGAATGAAGGAGGAGAATAGGGTTAGACCGGGGTTTTCGGGGGGAGGCACAAATATATAGGTAGAGGGAGCTAGGAGAGTCCAAATGAGGAGCGGTTTTCGGCCACGCGATCGTGATTGAATGACCGAGAGCATGGAGGGGAGTTTGCTGGGTTTTGGGCCACTTTGGAGGGGTGTTGGGCTGAAAAGAGAAAGGGGGTTTCGGGTACCCAGTTAACCGTTGGAGTATCAAACGACCTCCAAATGGCACGAAACTTGACAGGCGGTCTACCGGTGGTATACCAAGGCCGCTTGGCAAGACTCGGTCCATTCCGAGAACGTTTAACACCCTCTCACAACAGGAGACAAAAGGGGAACGCCGAAGGGCATAGGAGTGCCGGATTGCAAAACGGACCTCGGGGAAAATGCTCGGATGCATGAGACGAACACGTATGCAATGCAATGCACATGATGACATGATAAAATGCAACACGCAAGCAAATGACATGGCAATGACGGCGAATAACTGGCAGACACCAGGCGCATCAAATCCGGGGCGTTACAGCATGAGCATGAGGCACATCTATAGCATTGATCGTCAACTGAAATAGTCACTAGGATCCCTTGTTTGAAGTAGTCAGAGGCCCCTTGTGTGTACTCAAAAATGATTATGTTGCAATGATTGTTTCAAAAATGGATCTGGATTTTACACACAAGTAGGAATATGTTTTTAATCAAATCCGTTCTCAGCTTGTAAAGAGTTGAAAAGGTAGCAATGTCAGCGTCTAATATTGGGTATCCTCCCTTGAACTTGATACAGTGTTAGTATATATACTCATGTGTGTTTTCTCTTGGAGATCGGTAGACTAATATATGTCCAAGCTGTGTAATAAAATAGCATAAAAGAATTCAGAGCTTTCTTGTAATATTCACCCACTTGCCGTTGTTTCATATATACACATATAAAATCAGGTCTGGATGCAAACTTAACCTTTTCTCCTAGAAGAATTGATTTGAGCATTTGTCTTTGTTTTAGGACATTTATGCAGACATGCATGTTGTTTCTCGGTGTTACAAAGAATGCTGATGAAGATTATATTATCAAATCAACAACTGATCTAGTACAATAAAGAAGCGTCAAATGAGATAGGAAAATCAGACAGGAGATGGATACATCTAGCATCCTGATGTTTTATGTCTATTGTTTGCTTGTTTGCCTATGTTGGTAGATGTTAGAGCTAAACCTGTCTTCAGACCTGCTAATTGGGGCTGTCAATATCTGCGAAAGGGGTTGTCAATCCCTTCAAGGCCACTTGCGAAAGTGATATCTGATAGAGATAGTATGATAAGATAAATATATTTTTGGTATTTAATAATATAGATGCAAAAAGTAAAGATGCAAATAAAAGTAGATTGAAAGCTTATATGATAAAAGATAGACCTGGGGGCCATAGGTTTCACTAGTGCTTTCTCTCAAGATAGCATAAGTATTACGATGGGTGAACAAATTACTGTCGAGCAATTTATAGAAAAGGAAATAATTATGATATTATCTAGGCATGATCATGTATATAGGCATCACGTCCGCAACAAGTAGACTGACTCCTGCCTGCATCTACTACTATTACTCCACACATCGACGGACTCCTGCCTGCATCTAGAGTATTAAGTTCATAAAGAACAAAGTAACGCATTAAGAAAGATGACATGATGTAGAGGGATAAAATCAAGAAATATGATATAAACCCCATCTTTTTATCCTCGATGGCAACAATACAATACGTGCCTTACTTCCCCTGCTGTCACTGGGAAAGGACACCGCAAGATTGAACGCAAAGCTAAGCACTTCTCCCATGGCAAGAAAGATCAATCTAGTAGGCCAAACCAAACTGATAATTCGAAGAGACTTGAGAAGATAACTCAATCATACATAAAAGAATTCATGGAAGATTCAAATATTATTCATAGATAAACTTGATCATAAACCCACAATTCATCGGATCTCGACAAACACACCACAAAAAGAGTTTACATCGAATAGATCTCCACCAGAGAGGGGGAGAACATTGTATTGAGATCCAAAAAGAGAGAAGAAGTCATCTACCTAATAACTATGGACCCGAAGGTCTGTGGTAAACTACTCACAACTCATCGGAGGGGCTATGGTGTTGATGTAGAAGCCCTCCGTGGTCGATTCCCCCTCCGGCGAAGCACTGGCGAAGGGTCCTAGATGGGATCTCGCGGATACAGAAGGTTGTGGTGGTGGAAATTGTGTTTCGTTGGCTCCCTAGATATTTTCGGGGTACGTAGGTATATATAGGAGGAAGAAATCCGTCGGTGGCCACCTGTGGGGCCCATGAGATAGGGGGGCGCGCCTAGAGGGGGTGGGCGCGTGCTCCTGTCTCCTGGCTGCCTCGCAAGCTTCTTGACTTGCACTCCAAGTTCTCCGGATCACGTTCGTTCCAAAAATCACGCTCCTGAAGGTTTTATTCCATTTGGACTCCATTTGATATTCCTTTTCTTCGAAATACTGAAATAGGAAAAAAAACAACAATACGGGCTGGGCCTCTGGTTAGTAGGTTAGTCCCAAAAATGATATAAATGTGTAAAATAAAGCCCATAAACATCCAAAAGGGGTAATATAATAGCATGGAACAATCAAAAATTATATATACATTGGAGACGTATCAAGCATCCCCAAGCATAATTCCTGCTCGTCCTTGATTAGGTAAATGATAAAAATAGAATTTTTGATGTGCAATGCTACCTAGCATAATTCTCAATGTAATTTTATTTATTGTGGCTTGAATGTTCAGATCCAAATGATTCAAGATAAAAGCTTATAAAACATAAAAATAATAATGCTTCGAAGCATACTAACAAATAATCATGTCCTATCAAAATAGCATAGCCAAAGAAATCTTATCCCTACAAAATCATATAGTTAGGCCATGCTTCATTTTCATTACACAAAATACTCCCATCATGCACAACCCCAGTTTCAGCCAAGCAATTGGTTCATACTTTTTAATGCGCTTCAGCTTTTTCAACTCTTACGCAATACATGAGCGCAAGCCATGGACATAGCACTATGGTGGTATAAGGTGGTGGTTGTGAGGACAAAAAGAGGGAGAAGATAGTCTCACATCAACTAGGCCTATCAACGGGCTATGGAGATGCCCATCAATAGATATCAATGTGAGTGAGTAGGGATTTCCATGCAATGGATGCACTAGAGCTATAAATATATGAAAACTCAACAAAAGAAACTAAGTGGGTGTGCATCCAACTTGCTTGCTCACGAAGACCTAGGGTATTTTGAGGAAGCCCATCATTGGAATATACAAGCCAAGTTCTATAATAAAAAATTCCCACTTAGTATATGAAAGTGACAACATAGGAGGCTCTCTATCATGAAGATCATGGTGCTACTTTGAAGCACAAGTGTGGAAAAGAGATAGTAGCATTGTCCCTTTTCTCTTTTTCTCTCATTATATATTTTTTTTCTTTTTTCTTTTCCTTTTTTTCTTTGGCCTTTTTTTTTGGCCTTTCTTTTTTTCTTCTTTTTTTTCTTTTTGTAAAGTCTGAAGTCTCATCCTGACTTGTGGGGGAATCATAGTCTTCATCATCCTTTCCTCACTAAGACAATACTCTAATAATGAAGATCATCACACTTTTATTGATTTACAACACAAGAATTACAACTCAAAGCTAGAACAAGATATGAATCTATATGAATTCCTCCGGCGGTGTACCGGGATATGCAATGAATCAAGAGAGACATGTATGAAAATTTTGAAGGTGGCCTTGCCACAAATACAATATCAACTACATGATCATGCAAACAGCACTATGACAATGATGAAGTGTGTCATAATAAACAGAATGGTGGAAATTTGCATGGCAATATATCTTGGAATGGCTATGGAAATGCAATAATAGGTAGGTATGGTGGCTGTTTTGAGGAAGGTAAATAATGGGTGCATGATACCGGCGAAAGTTGCGCTGTATAATAGAGGCTAGCAAATGGAAGGATGAGTGTGCGTATATCCATGGACTCACATTAGTCATAAAGAACTCATATACTTATTGCAAAAGTCTACTTGCCCTCGAAGCAAAGTACTACTATGCATGTTCCTAGGGGAAGGGTTTGTAGGAGTTAACCATCACGCGATCCCGACCTCCGCTCATAAGGAAGGCAATTAAAAGAGCACCTCATGGAACAAATTTGTCACACAACTTTTACCATACGTCCATGCTACGGGACTTGCTAACTTCAACACAAGTATTTCTCAGTTTCATAATTACCCACTAGCATGACCCTAACATTACTACCTTTATATCCCAAAACAATTATGAAGCATCAAATTGATCATAGCATCCAATTCACTTCCTATGATAGTTTTTATTATACCCAACTTGGATGCTCATCATTCTAGGACCAAATTTGTAACCATAGCAAATACCATGATGTTCTAAAAGACTCTCAAAATAATATAAGTGAAGCATGAGAGACTAGCAATTTCTTCAAAATTAAGCCACCGTCGTGCTCTAAAAGATATAAGTGAAGCACTAGAGCAAAAACTATCAAGCTCAAAAGATGTAAGTGAAGCACATAGCGTATTCTAGCAAATTCTAATCAAGTGGGATTCTCCCAAAAGGTGTGTAAAACAAGTATTATTTTGGTAAACTACAAAGCAAGGACTAATATAATACACGACGCTCCAAGCAAAACACATATCCTGTGGCGAATAAAAATATAGCTCCAAGTAAAGTTACCAATGAACGAAGACGAAAGAGGGGATGCCTTCCGGGGGCATCCCCAAGCTTAGGCTTTTGGCTATTCTTGAATATCTTGGGGTTCCATGGGCATCCCCAAGCTTAGTCTCTTGCCACTCCTTATTCCATAGTCCATCAAAGCTTTACCCAAAACTTGAAAACTTCACAACACAAAACTCAACAGGAAATCTTATAAGCTCCGTTAGTGAAAGAAAACAAACCCACCACATAAGGTACTGTAATGAACTCATTATTTATTTATTTTGGTGTTAAACCTACTGTATTCAAACTTCTCTATGGTTTATAAACTATTTTACTAGCCATAGATGCATCAAAATAAGCAAACAACACACGAAAAACGGAATCTGTCAAAACAGAACAGTCTGTAGCAATCTGTAACTAATGCAAACTTCTGGAACTATAAAAGTCCTACCAAAATAGGAAGTCATGGAAAATTTGTCTATTGATCAGAATCAAAAAGAATCAACGCAAAATCACGTTTCTGTGATTTAACAAAACTAAATTCGTGCGTGCAATGTTTCAGTTTTTCAGCAGAATCAAATCAACTATCATCATAGGTTATCCTATAGGTTCTACTTGGCACAAACACTAATTAAAAGATAAAAAAACATCTAAACAGAATTTAGATGCAAAATTTATTACTAAACAGGGACAAAAACAAAAAACACAAATAAAATTGGGTTGCCTCCTAACTAGCGCTATCGTTTAACGCCCCTGGCTAGGCATAAAAGCGAACATAGATCTAAGTGGTGCATCTTTGGCACTTAATTCCTCAATAGAGCACTTATGATCTTTAGGGGTTTCTTCCTTTTTAGCAATGATTAAACCTTTAGGAAAAAATTCATTAAATTCACTTGTAGCAAAAGGTTCCTTAACGATAGAGAGACAATTGGGATGAACACTTATGGATTTGAGATCCGCATCTCCCTTACTAGAAGATTCACCCTTAGTTTTAGGAACATAAATACACTTGACAGTTTTGGTAGGAGGTTTTGTAGTGTTTTTCATGGAATAAAACACGGAACCTAAGTTGGTAATGAAATCCTCAAGTTTACCGATTCTTGCAGAATCTAGATCTATTTTTTCATTAACTATAGGTTCTTTCTCTTTAAGATTTTTCAAAGTAACTCCAACCCTAGATCCATATTGGGTAATGTGATTATGAATCTTTTCATCCAAATTTTCAATCAACTCAACAGTGGCAATTTTATTTTCAATAATCTCAAGTCGTTGCATAACATGTTCTAAAGTTAAAATAGTTCCATTAACCAAAAGTGGTGGTGGGCCAAACAAATCTAACATAGCATTGTAAGAATCAAACGTATGGTTACTCAAGAAATCCCCTCCGGTAACGGTATCAAGAACACATCTATTCCAAGAGGTAATGCCTACATAAAAATTGTGAAGATGTACAGAAGTAAAAAAGCTTCCTAGAAGATTTATTTTGAGCATTGCAAATTCTATGCCAAGCATCTTTTAAATTTTCTCCCTCCCTTTGCTTAAAATTGAGAATTTCATGTTCGGGAGTAATAACAAGGATAGGAGGACTAGCCATAATGACAAGGTAAACAATCTAACATGCGAGCAACCGGAAAAAGGCAAGCGAAAGAGAGAGAGAGAGAGAGAGATTGGGAAATATATGGCGAATAAAACGGCAAGGGTGAAGTGGGGGAGAGGAAAACGAGAGGCAAATGGAAAATAATGTAAATGCGAGGGAGATGAGTTTGCGATGGGTACTTGGTATGTCTTGTCTTGAGCGAAGACCTCCCCGGCAATGGCGCCAGAAATCCTTCTTGCTACATCTTGAGCTTGCGTTGGTTTTGCTTGAAGAGGAAAGGGTGATGCAGCAAAGTAGCATATGTATTTCCCTCAGTTTTTGAGAACCAAGGTATCAATCCAGTAGGAGGCTCCTCAAAAGTCCCACGCACCTACACAAATAAACAAAGAGCTCGCAACCAACACAATAAAGGGGTTGTCAATCCCTTCACGGCCACTTGTGAAAGTGAGATCTGATAGAGATAGTATGATAAGATAAATATATTTTTGGTATTTTATAATATAGATGCAAAAAGTAAAGATGCAAATAAAAGTAGATTGAAAGCTTACATGATAAAAGATAGACCCGGGGGCCATACGTTTCACTAGTGGGTTCTCTCAAGATAGCATAAGTATTACGGTGGGTGAACAAATTACTATCGAGCAATTGATAGAAAAGCGAATAATTATGAGATTATCTAGGCATGATCATGTATATAGGCATCACGTCTGCAATAAGTAGACCGACTCTTGCCTGCATCTACTACTATTACTCCACACATCGACCGACTCCTGCCTGCATCTAGAGTATTAAGTTCATAAAGAACAGAGTAACGCATTAAGAAAGATGACATGATGTAGAGGGATAAACTCAAGCAATGTGATATAAACTCCATCTTTTTATCCTCAGTGGCAACAATACAATACGTGCCTTGCTGCCCCTACTGTCACTGGGAAAGGACACCGCAAGATTGAACCCAAAGCTAAGCACTTCTCCCATGGCAAGAAAGATCAATCTAGTAGGCCAAACCAAACTGATAATTCGAAGAGACTTGCAAAGATAACTCAATCATACATAAAAGAATTCAGAGAAGATTCAAATATTATTCATAGATAAACTTGATCATAAACCCATAATTCATCGGATCTCGATAAACACACCGCAAAAAGAGTTTACATCGAATAGATCTCCACAAGAGAGGGGGAGAACATTGTATTGAGATCCAAAAAGAGGGAAGAAGCCATCTACCTAATAACTATGGACCTGAAGGTCTGTGGTAAACTACTCACAACTCATTGGAGGGGCTATGGTGTTGATGTAGAAGCCCTCCATGGTCAATTCCCCCTCCGGCGGAGCACCGACGAAGGCTCCAAGATGGGATCTCGCGGATACAGAAGGTTACGGTGGTGGAAATTGTGTTTTGCTGGCTCCCTAGATGTTTTTGGGGTATGTAGGTATATATAAGAGGAAGAAGTACGTCAGTGGCCGCCTGTGGGGCCCAGGAGATAGGGGGGCGTGCCCAGAGGGGGTGGGCACGCCCTCCTGTCTCCTGGCCGCCTCACAAGCTTCTTGTCTTGCACTCCAAGTTCTTTGGATCACGTTCGTTCCAAAAATCACGCTCCCGAAGGTTTCATTCCGTTTGGACTCCGTTTGATATTCCTTTTCTTCGGAATACTGAAATAGGCAAAAAAAGCAGCAATACGGGCTGGGCCTTCGGTTAGTAGGTTAGTCCCAAAAATGATATAAATGTGTAAAATTAATCCCATAAACATCCAAAAGGGGTAATATAATATCATGGAACAATAAAAAATTATAGATACGTTGGATACTTATCAGCAGCTAGCCTGCTAAAGGTTGTAGGAGGCATTGGTGTAGTGAAAACATTCAGTGAGCGACCAGAAGTGGAAACTATGGTCCAGAAAAAGAAGCTCATTTACAGCTACACAAAGATGGGTCGAAGCCTCAACAAGGATGTTTTCTTGCACGTTACAAGGATCCAAGTATAAGGAAATGTGTTATGGTATGCTTCCTTCTCCTCCCCACCTTTTTAACTATGCTAAGATGTGAAATTTTGTATCGATTTAGGAAGATGATGGCTTCTATTCCAAGAATTGGGAAGTTCTTCATCATTAGCCTAGAAATATAATGCGATAAATGGGAACATCATTAATATATATTTTTCATGCATGAACTGTTGTATTTAGTTGATAAATTCAACGGTGCTGCTGCCTAGATAAAGCTTGCATGGAGTGAGTTCTATAAAAAACATTTAGCCAGATTCCTGAGTTGTATTCTTTGCAAATTCCAACAAAGTCTTTTCATAAATCATTTGGTGATCCTCTACTATGTTGTGTGCTGATTTGTTAAGTTCATCTCGATTAGATTGAGCTTATTGCTTATTGAGCAGATTGTTGTTGTGCACAAGATGAAGTCTTACTTAGAGGCCTTATCTTTAGTCATCATAATGTGGTCCATCTCAGCAAGTGGCATAACTAATTTTGATAGTTTAGTCATTAAAACAAGATAATGAGCTGGCTAGATTAGAAGAATTAAATGCTTGTACTTCAACCGCATGAATGACGAATGAGGTTTACTTATTATGTGAATTAGGTACCAAAAGTTATGGATTAAGGAAACATATGTGAGTTATATCGCCACTGGCATTTTACTATATCGGGCTATTATAGACATGGCTCTACATGTGTTGAAAAGCATGAGCATGGGAAGATATTGTCCATCTAGGAATCCTCGTATACATTCACACATACATTATTCTTTAAATCTTCTTGGGGCTCAAACTTAGTAGTTCGGGCACATGGGCTTGAGACAAAGAAGTAGATGATAAATATCAAGACTGGCATTAGGAACTTGGAATTGTGATTAATACTGTCCAAACTGCCTTTTGAAGGTGTTTACTTCTGATGACATTGCATAATAGGAGATGAAAAATGTCAGGAGTATTTGTTGTATCTGCCTGACTGGTACTATTGCTACTATTTTGTATCCATGTTAGTTCTCTTCGAACAACAATTTGGGTATGACTGACTTTACTAATGCCCTCATTCCAAGGAAGATTTTTAATACTTGATTTCATTGGCAAACCCTCACATGAAGAAGCCGATGGTGGTTGCTTCTGTAACTGGAGGGAGTAAAGATAGCATTTTAGACATTGCAATTATTTCTTTCTTTTGGAACTATTACAGGACCTGATGCTATCTTATTCAGGAGTAACCATGAGGGATGGGAGTTGTACACACAAATATATGATCATGGACACTAACTGAGTACAAAAATGTGATGGCCTAATTCACAGTTCAATAGTAATTTGGAGAAGAGTCCATGATCTCTGTGTACAACAAGTTCACATCGCTCTTATGACTAGATGCTTGATAGTACCTCCTAACATAATAGCGTCTCTCCTAGCCTGAGTGTCTTTTATTATTTAGAGATAGATAAAAATATGTAGTACTGATGCAACTTCATAACTGCCAATGCAATATAGAATGGGTTTTGTATGATTACGCGAGTTATAGCATCACTGATGCACAAGTAGTACTGTAGTAGCATAGGTATACAATATAGTTGTTTCATTTCCATTTGAGTATATGTAAAACTTTTCTTATAACTTATTTGACAGTTGACTGTTTGTATATCGTGCAAGTGTTGAATTTTCGGCATGCTTTGTGCTTATACATTTATATCTACCGAGTGTTGTAGATTTTTCAGTGTGAAAAGATGATCCAAATGGTGTTATCCTTGCTTGCTGTTAATAAGGTTGTTCTTTAATGGACCAATTCATGGCTTTCATCTTCCATGCGTATGTCTTCAAATTTTGCATGCAATCACCAAACATAACTAGCCAAGCCCCTGGTCATGCTCGTGGTTGGTTATTTTAAAACCTTTCTCTTTTATCTGTTGTGTGCTCATTGAACTAATTATGCTTGTCATTCGTTGTCAAGGTGAGTTGGGGTAGACAAAAAGGGCTAGGATTGAAAAAAAATGTTGCTGTGATGGTAAGCAAATTATTAGGTTTTAATTAGTGGAGGACTAATATTAAGAGATGCTTGACATGACATGAATAGCTAATTTGATGTGTATCATGGGAACTGCTTCATAGCTCAGTTATGTCGTCTGTATGCGTGGATCAATTGCTGGACATAGTTCAGTTTCTCGCCAAATTGCTTTGGAGAATGGTCCATATAGACTTTACCATTAATCCTCCAGTTGACATTGAATCGTTGTTTGGAACGTGGTTAGCTAGGGTTGAACATATTACTGCGGATCGTATTCGGATTGGAATATGTGTGCTTCTATGGGCTATATGGAATTGCAGGAATGATACGATTTTTAACAGACAACACACTTTATCTTTCTTGCAGGTCATCTTCAGAGCCATCGCTTGAATCCGTACATGGTCCTTACTCACTCCTCTGGACTCCAGGGAGCCTTTGGTTACTGGGTGCAACCAGTTGGAGATGGTAGCACAGGCTATATTCAGCCGATTCAGATGGGGGTCACATAACAGGATAGGAGTCTAGGGAGCTTATCCTTTACATTGTCATACCAGTTGTGATTTTGAGCATGTACTTTTCTTTTATTTTTTCGCTCCATTTGCAAGCTATAATACTTTTATGACTTTGTGCTACTTCGAGACTCTTTAATAAGATGGCTGCATGCATCATTATGATGCAGAGGCCTGGGGTACGCCTCCATTTCCAAAAAAAGATAGCAAAAGCTACAAAACTTGTGTGCTGAATTTGTTCAAAGTGCAACTTTTTATTTAATGAAGCAGATCAGGTTTACCTGTGTATAGATCAATGTAGCACCAACTATAAAAGAGTTACACCCTCCGTCCCATAATATAAGAGTATTTTTTAATATTAAAAACATTATTGTATTCTGGGATAGACGGAGTACAACACAAGGTCCATGCACATATCTTCAACCAAACTCATGCAAGATTGCTATGAGTTAAGAATGAACCACCATGTTAATGAAGCGGAAGACAACATTCCCTGACATTGTACAAGAATATTTCAAGTGCATTAAGTAGATCTTAGTTGTAATAGATACTTATCATTGCTCTCTTTGTATACATTGTCGAATTACATGTGGAATTTGAGTAACGAGTTACATATTTATTATTTGGATGGGGTGCTACAACAGTCTTTCAACTTCCTGAGCTATATGCATTATATTTATATGTGCAATCAAGAAACAAAAGCCCGTGGCAATGCATGGGCATTCTACTAGTTTATATTAATCTCTGCTCCTAATGGAGTAGTTGTTAGGTTTTTTCCGTCCCATCTCCCACCTTCGTTTGGTTTTTTTCGTCTTGTTTTTTTTCGTCTTGTTTTTTTGTCTCACCTCCCAGAAACGTTGGTGCTTTCGTATCCTCTGTAGCGCACCGGTTTGTTATCAATCTATTGCATCGCATGACTCGAAGAACCGTCCCTCATCCCCCGACCAAAGGAAGGCACGACCCGTTGCCCCTTTCTATTCTAGGGTTTCAAGCGGTGGCGGGCGGCGGTGACATAGGCGGCGGTGATAGTTGGCGCTTCGCCACCACTCAGCTTCGTTGCCACGACCACACACTTTGCAGCACCCGATGTCGATGCCACCCACACACTGCACGACTCCACACCTTGCACACCTTTGTTGACGACACTCAATGCATCCCAAGCACGGTGTGCTTTGGCCATAGCTGACACAGTCGGTCATGACTAGTAGCAACCCCCAAGCCTGACGCATCTCTGCCGGCTGCCGCGGCTCCGACTCCTCCCTTGCCGCTGGGGCAGGTGCGCGGATAGCCTCCGCTTCATCTTAGGGAGTGCTTATCAAAGGTACGGCCTCATCGTTCTCCCAACTTGGTGTGGATTCCGTCGTAGTTGTGCTGGATAGTGACTGCCCCCTCTCCTGTCTCCACATTTCTCCCATCCAAAACCCTAGGCCGGGGCACTGTTGATGGATGTCGCATCGATTTCATGGATGACCTCTCCTTGCAAGGTATCACCTCCTCCCTTCATCTCTCCTTTATTTGGCCCGGTCAGAGTGAGGAGGCACATGCATTCCTACGTGCTGAAATGCATGTCTCCAAGGTTGAACAAAAATGTTTTTTTAATTGGTGATTGGCTTTTTATTACTAATGCAACCTGCAGCTCGGAACACACAACTCGAAGGTGATGCGATGCCTAGAGCAACTGACGAAGCAGGAGAGGATCAGCTGTTTTGCGTTGTATCGAGGAGATCAGTTTTTGTTAGCGAAGGAGGGTCGTGGCACTGGTTGGAGAGGAGGTGAAGAAGACTGATATCAATATAAGTAAGAGCAACCATGGCATTGGCCAACTTTTTTGTAGTAGTAGTCAAATTGTTCCATTGTTTGTTTCTGCATGTATTGTACCCGATGACCATTTTTTGTGTTTCGGAGCAATCGTTTGACGATGTTCCTGATGTAGAAGGCGAATCGAGATAAATGTATGCCCCATTTAGAGGCAAGACTTGCTTTCACCTTTTTATCTATATAGACAAGATGTAATGTTGCAACAATAGCCAGAAAAGCGCTCTTACTTTCACCTTTTTTCTCTATAGAGATAATTGCACAAATTGTATCTTCTTGAGGTTGTGCGTTACTGATTCAGTTTTCCATCTTATGAAATTTAGGTGGAGGGCCTAATAGTATCGTGCCCCTCTCTCCTCCAAACAGGATTAGGAAAAGATCCCTTCCTCGGCAATGATCCAATCCAAAAGGCAAGAGCTACTTTAGAAGGTAGGATGTTTAACACCTGTTTACTTTCTATCTAAACCCTTAAAGTGCTTTATTATCACTTATTTTGTTCATGATGACATATCTATGGTCGCGTGTAATTTAGGATCTATTCATCACATATTCTGTTAGAAATTATGTCACTATTCATTAACAACAAGGCACCGTAATATAATATTTGTTGAGTTGCGTGGATATTTGTTATACTTACAACTGAAAATATATTTGGATGTTCTTAGATTGTTGAGCATTTCTATTCCATATTAGTGTGACTGACTTAAAATAGTTTTATACTAATTAGGGTCCACCAAATTGATGGTTGTATATTTCTTGCTTTCACCGCAAATTTATGACCTCCTAATGAACCCGAAGAGTCCCTATATGCTTGCTAGAATAGAATATATATTTAAAATCAATTTTTTTATGTCTATCAGATGGAATTTATTTTCTGATTGAATAGTTCATAATTTTGATGGCCTCTTGATTCATGTCATTAGCAGTTATTTTTCAGTACTTTTCAGAAAGGCAATACCCCTTTTACTGGCCAATGGGGTTCTCTCTACTAAAGTTTGACTAGAATGTCCCAGTGGGGTTATCCAATTTAACTCTTCCTAAAACCTGTTTTTTAGAAGCTCTGAAGAGAAAGGAAACAACCTTCCACTTGTCATGTACATCCTCTTAAGGTCTTGTATCTTCTGTGTCAAAGCATCACAAATTTACACAGCCTATCATTCAGTATTGGATATTCGAAGGTATAACTTCCTTCTCTATGTATATATTCATTTTGTGTGTTTTACTAATTTGTGAGGGTGATTTATGCCTGTACGTATTAATTGATCCATATATAAAATACCAGCACTCAAATTTTGTCAAAGAGGCTGGCCTGTTAAATGTAGCATTGTGGTGCCCAACACATTATATTTCCAATTTTATTATTCTAGATATCTCCTGTCTTGTTCTAAATATCTACTCAATGTTGCCAAATTTTTTGTTCTACTATTTAGTTTAAGATGTGTACACATCAAGGGGTAATAATTTACAATGCATTAGGTTCATACTTTGATCGGCGGCTCTAATTGGAGAACACTTGATATCTATTAATTATTCAAAGCACATCACAGATACTCTTTTTTTCTAAAATTTACTGATCTTATGGAGTGTTTCACACTTGCACTGATGGATTGATTGGAAAGCCTTGATCTGCTTGGTTTTTCCTATTGGAAAAGGTAGTGCCTAGGAGGTGCTTAGGCACGCCTAGGCGCTAGGCAAGATCTACCAATGTTGGAACAGACGCGGGAGGATGATCCGCACGATACAGAGAGCTCCGAAAAGATGGAGGCAGCCACCAAGCCGAGCCCATATACGCTCATGGCCGCTACTGAGATGGTCAACGACCCATTTGAGGTAACAGCCCCGGTGGCCCTGCAGGAGCAGTTTTCCCCGTTCGAGGATGTGTGCCCCCCCCCCCCCCGCTAAGCTACCCAAGGTGATTTTCTTATTTGCCGATCTCTATTGTGGTTTTTCATCTAAGTATGTGGTGATAAATAATGAAAAAATTTATTAGCTTCGATGCGATGCTACCTTCCTTGTCATGCATACTTTCGACTATACATAGTGGTTTAAATAACTTGTGTTTCTTATATTGGAAAGTAATTCAGAATTTGTTTCTCTTTCAATTAGAACCTTTATGCACACAAGGATTGTGTGGTTGTACATGTCATTCGTTATGAGGTGGATTACCTGAATATACGCACTGGGAAAACAAAGTTCTTAGGCTGTTGGATCCTGGAAGCCATTTGCACATATACCGAAGTCGAGATGTATTCCAGCCTCACTATTATCAGGCGTGTTGTCCAGGGTGTACTGAAGGACAAGAAGTTCCAAGCTACTCTTTCGTTTGTGAGGCATACCATTCTTGTCAAGCTTACGTGGGAAGATGACATGGCATGGCTCCACAAACAAGTTTATGAGTGGCAAGGCCACAAGGTTATCTTCAGGAAGGTTCGCAGGATTGAGCTACTGCCGGATGTCCTCGATGATGTTCATGGCAAGGTCCGTCTTGTGTCCATCACAAATTAGATCGAGGCATGAAATAGTTGCCCCAGCTAGTGTTTAATAGTAGTTTGGATTGTGTCTAATTATTGAAACCTTGCCTATTATTGATCCCTCTGGGGATAGTACTCTGTTCGAATCCATCTATGGGAACTGCTGCTACTTTTGTGTGCCCATGACTCATGTGAGAACCATCCTAATTGTTGCTGAAACAGATGCGTCCTCACTAGTTTCTTCATGAATATGACATCATAAGACATAAGTTGTCACAGCTTATCATACGAGCAGTGTGTGCTTGATGAAATAGAGTACTCGTTCAAGAACTGTGTGCCGACGTATACATAGGGTACGTAAGGCTAGTGAAGTACTTGTAAACACTGTTGGTGCTACCCCACTTGTAAGCAATTGTGCAAAACACGGTACATTGGCTCCGCTCGCTTCAACACTAGAAAAGTCGGGTATCGACCAACTAACAATCAATAATTTGCTACTTGACATATAAGCAACTATGTATCTTGTTACAATGGTTCATGGAGTTAACTAAGGCCACAATGTAAATTCCAAACATTCACACGCTAGTCCAGCATTCATGTGGAACATCCCGTTAAACTCATATTCATAAAATACTTGAAAAGCATAAGTTAAGCAGTTTTATACATCTCAATGATTCATAGAACATAACATATACTAGTTCACAACAAAAGACAAAGTTGTGAGAAGGTTTACAAATCAGGAAAAATCAAGCAAGGCTTCTCTGAGCAAAGGGCATCCCTATGCAGGCTTTAATTTCCCAGAGTTCACTCTTGTTTTTCTTGTTGCCACCATCCAGGGTTAGGTTCCCTCATTCTAGAATAACCAATTATAACTGTGTTCTCAGTTGGAATGCTGAACTGAACCATGTAGTGTACTGACCATCTGAACTTCTTGTGAAGTTCCACTATATTTAAGCACTGCTATTGGCAGAAATAAGCAAACCACAATGCCTGTTGTCCGCACACCTGTCACAAAAACCTCCGTGCAGCCATGCCAGCTAGTCCTCGTCCGTGGATGAACTAGGAGAAAGTGCATTCCCTACTAGGATGCAGTTGTCCTCGCTCATCCCTACACTGCAATCAGGAAGTAAAACATATGAATCAACTTCTTTTAGATTGAGTTGGTCATTCTACTTAGTTACTACCAATATAGGAATACCAGGAAGACAGGTGGTTAGACGACGACAGCGAGGCCATTTCATTTTGCGCAGTTCTACTAAAACTGAGGTGTGTGCCTTCGATTGCGCAGATAGAAACGATAAGAAGACAGACATCCCTGTTTGCGCAAATATGAAAATATGAAATATGATTATTTAAACGATAACAGTTATTTGCAGTGCCATATGATTAACAGCAACATCTATTGCGTTATAATTGGCACTACATTGGCAGTATGAAAGTGCCCTTAAGTAGTATCACATCACATCAATAGAGACACTAGATTAACATGCAGAACAATAACATTAGTATTACTGTCATGAGAGTAGCACATGGTCAGTAAATGTGCAATCAAATTTGTGTTGTTCCACTAGGATGAAGCAATGTCAGCGGTGTGAGATTTAAGTGTAACTGCAAAAAAACAATTCATGGGAAATAAAGCAAGACGGATTCACTTCATAAAATGGTGATGGCATTGTTTCAATTTATCGATGGTACTAGACCATTACTTAATAGTGATATTAGGTGGCATTGCTTAATGCTTCATGTGATTTTACATTAACGGTAGCGATATGGGCGTAGGGAAAGTAGGGGCATAAATTGGTGAGGCAAATGTAGTTGCCGACAGTGGCAAACACTCAGTCAGCATGTCTGTGTTTGTCCCATTTTTTATCTCCTCGACGACATTTCCCTATGTGGGAATAGGGAATCTAGAATTCCCCGTTCTCATTTGCGTTGTCCCCCAACACCCCTAACTTTCTTTCCATTTTCGACCAAGAGACAGGTCCACCTCCCCCCACCCTTCGCCATCCACCATGCTTTCTTTGCCTTTTCAGCCAAGAGACCGGTTGGGTAGCCAGTATCTATTACTTTCCCCCGTTTACTCTTAGCACCAAGTCCTAGATTCATGCTACAGCATTCCCACTTTCTTCCCTGTTTGAACCATCTCTTAGATTTGACTGTATGAACTAGCTTTACCTCTAATAATAGTAAAAGTCTAGTGGCTTTGGAACAACCGACGGAAGTAGAAAAAGATCCACACATAGCCACGTTGGGAGCTGGGCCAGTAGAGCAAGGCAGGTTTCAAAGGAATATATACCTCAGGGTCATCGGCATGTGGCAAAGACGATGCTGGAGGCCGAATCTTGGCCACAATACCGCTGGGGGGAAGAAGGGGTCGGAGGCCCTCCTGAGTCGGTGCTGTCTCGGAGAGAACGACACGACCACCGATCGGGACGCGCCGGCAGTTGTTGGTCTCCTCCCTCACCGCTGACAACCGTGTGAACGATGCACCTACACCCTTGCCCCAGTCGAGGTGGTCTGGCCGGATTTGTGACCAGCCGTGAGCAGAGAGAGTGTGGCCACCTATGTCTAGCTTAGATTTGGAGTGCATGAGAGAGTGAAAGAGAGGAACCCTAGTAAAGCAAGCGCCAAGGCTCCTGCATATATACTACGCCCAAACTACATTTGCCACAAGAGTAATAGTATAAGTGTGTGACGTGTGAGTTAAAATAAAAGGTGCGCGACGTCTTTTATTTTTTAGAAGTTCTAAGGGTAGGGTGTGAATAGCACATATGTGTGTCACGTCTACCGATAGATGGTGGGTGCGAGAGGACTCGGGAGAGTTGTGACTCATGAGGATGCGTGTGTCCGTGAGAGAGAGGGGGCACATATCAATGCAATGCATGTGTCCGTAAATAATATCTGACAAACCTTCGCCAAGAAACGAACACCGTAGGAACCGTTAGATCGGCATCCGACAGTATCCGTTTTGCCATGTCATTTAACAGAACAGCCACTCCTCCGACACACAAATCTTCCACGTGAGTGTTAGTAGCTGCCATATGCTCCTCCCTCCGTTCCAAAATGTAGTGCATATAGCTTTATTGAAAATTCAAACCTCGCAAACTTTTACCGAGTTTTCGTATACCAAAATGCACATATATAACACCCAGTATTTATCATTTCATTCATCTTCGAGAGGTAACTATAAAGATGGGGGGGTGTACAAAGAAAGACCCTCGTATGACCTGCAGCAATTTCAAACATCCTTTCGTTTGGAGGAATATCATAGGAATTCTATATGATATGATTTTTACAGGATATGTTTCCTTCAGAGCAGTTGGTTCATACGAATAGATTCATATACTCCAGATTCCAAAGGAAAATAAACATGATATCTTTTTTATAGCTTTAGTGCCACTTGGTTAATATGAATGGATTCCTATATTCCCACAATTTCAAAGGAAAATGAATATTAGCGTATATTCAATACAAAAGTTCCTATCATGTGAACCAAATGACATCTCTTTTCTAATCCCTCCTTATTGGAATTGAGATACATGTCATCTCTAGATTAATTAGAAAAGTTCCTATGATGTGAACCAAATGACATATCTTGTCCAATCCCTACTCATAGGAATTGAGAGACATGTCAACTCTTTCCCTACAAATTCCATGTATACATCTTCTGTATTCCTAAATAGCTAGTACAACCCACTAGTAGCTTTTTTCATGGACATGCATGCAAGTCATAAATCACATTGTTTTTGTACTCTATGCATGCAAGCACGACATCATCAATTCGTGCATGTTACTCATAAGTTATTTTTGCATCAGATTTTGTATTGACAATGTATGTGTTGGTCACGTGCACACATATGTCGTTCACATTCAAATTTTTGTTAGAATGGTTATTGGTTTACCTACATTTCATTTTTTTTTCTTTGTATTACATATTCATTTTAGGCATACATTCACTTCCCATTATTTATAGTTGTTTTTGGAGGAACTTTTATGCATTATTTTGAGTAGCAAATTTCACGTGGCCGCGAGTATGTCAAAATGTGGGGCCCATGCGTCATTGCCTTTCGATTGAACCTACGTCCACAATTTCTGGTACTACGTATATCTCCACTGGTCCCCGACCCCAAAATGATGCCTCCTTCCCGTAAAACCAAGCGGCCCACCCGTGTTAAGGCGTCAACTTGAACTCAATCCCTCTCCTGTTTACTACGCCGTGGCCCTGCACGCAGTAGTACTCCTACAAACCCTACCCGCCGCACGCATCGTCGGTTTTCTTCAAGATGACTAGGGAGAAGAGGATTTGTAGTGGGGGCTCCTACCCTAGGGGCTTGTTTTTGAAACATCAAGTGGCCAGAGACTCGAAAACTTATTTGCCCATTAGTGACTTGTCAGGGCGGTGGATTTTAGTTTGTACGATAATGCTGCATCCACCTAAAGTAACGAAAGTTCTTACGTGAACTTCCTAGTAATTCCCTCTTCCTAGGTGCAACATTACTCCTAAGATTTGTAATATCAGTTTGAAACTTGTAATATTGTCGTGTCCTATTCCTGCGTTTTCAAAATCCTATGAATCAAACAGGTCCTGAGTTGGTGATGATGTTGTGCCTCCCATCTTTCACCAATAGTCGTCGGATCTAGATCTGACGCATACAAACCAAGCTTCTCCATTTTTGCAAAAAGATGCCCGCACTTGTTCCCTATTTACAAACAACTCCTTGTCTCTCACAATCAGCCTTATCTCCTCCCCACCACATCTAGAAGGCCGTGGATAAATCTGGCGTGATGGCTGCTGCCGGAGCCGTCCACCCCCAATCTTGGCGTTCCGTGCAATGCACGGGCATCTACGCACGGGAAATTATGTCGAACAGGGCTAGTTGTAAGCATGCTAGCTCTACAGCCATGATGATAGTGACTGCAGACGATGAGGCTGACTATGGTATGCCGAACTCGCCGGCTATACTCAGGTGTCATCTCCGGCGCAGGGTCTTGTCACTTCACTGTGAGGAGCAGCACGTAATAATTTGACCAACGGGTAGTACAGTGCCAGTACTCCTAGGAGTACTACATTGGTACTACTACTACTAGTAGTAGTAGCACCACCGTCTAGATTTAGGAGTACTACCACGTCCATCTGGATTTTAATGGTGTGTCGTTCAGTTTTGTTTAATGGCGTGCGGTTCAGTTTTGTACTACCACGTCTTTATTTATTTAATGGCGCGCCGTTCAGTTTTGAAGCACAACTAACTGGTACTGTACGTAGAGAAAATATAAACTACTCTACCACTACTCCACCTCCAGTACTAGTAGTCCAAAGAAGATATATAGGCAGGAGCTTCAGCGCTTTCTTGCCAAGGGCTTCCCACTTGCTTCTCACACTACCACCCTCTCTCCAGATCGAAAAAAGACGACCCCTCTCTCCCTCCTCACCGGTGGTCACAGATCCGCCGGGGAAGAAAAGGACGTGCATCGTTGATGCACTCGTCGTCGGCGAGCGAGGTCACGCACTGACGACAAGGCCGTCCTCTCAGACCTACCACCCGCGCGGGATCACTGCCGTAGTGTGTGCGCAGGACGACAACCATGAGCAAAGCCACTTCCCGCCAACCCTCATGTATGCTACCTGTTTTCGAACCATACCCTTATTCTATTGCCCCATCTAGCACGTCGTTGCGCGTGGATATTTTTCCACTCGACCATCTTCCCAATTTGCTATGCTATGCTCTGCTGACCATGCAGACAAAAATCATAATTTGCACTATTAAAGGAAACCCTACTTCATGCAGACTAATGCATGTCTGGGTTGAATAAGGAAAGGAAGGGAGACTGTACTGTCCAAGAGAGTAGGCATTGAACCCGCATCTAGGTTGAAAAGGGGAAAATCAGTAGCTAAGGAACGAGTCTCGTGTCTCTTGGTTGAAGAAGGGTAGAAAGGCATGACAACGCAATAGAGAATGACCAGGTCGATCGGTTTGTTGTCCTCACATAGGAAAAAGGTGGTTAAAGAGAACAAAAATGGGACGTAATCCACATATGCTGCCTGGATATTTGATGCTCTGGGCAACCATACCTCCCTCACCACTCTGCGTCCGTGGAGGTACATCGTACTAGTGCGCCCACTATCCGAATGGGCCTCCCATGCTCTTATTGCCACTTTTTTGCTGTTAGTGTAACACCAGCAGTCAAGTCAAGCAATGCTACTGCTAAAGTGATGCCACATTTAACTAATGCTACTCTCAGTCTAATGCCACAAATAAATTTAAGCAGTACCATTTAATGTCACTGGATCATTTCAGGGTTAGCTGTTGATTGTGGATGTATTAAAGATTTTTTAGCTAAGGCATTCTAATGTTGTTGCACAACCAGTATACCAAGGATGAAACTTGTTACTACCTTCAGATTTTTGCAATGTTAATGCTTATAGATTACATACCTCACTTTCATGAGATAATTTAATTTTTTTGTATAGTGTCACCAAAATGCCAGGGCGCTGATGTCATTTTATTTTGGTTAAACCGCACAGACAATTATGAAGACAAGAGGAAAGGTCAAGAGTGGGCACCTCCTCCTCCGGTTGTTCTCTTGATTCGTTCGATCAAGTTTTTATGTTTGATCGATTATCAAGATTGGGATAGCAATTTTTAAGGTCCCCCCGAGTTTGAAATGATATTTACCTTGGTGGTACATGGTTTGCAATTTTTTATATTGTCATTAGTTAATAATGCTAGTTACCTTCAGACTTCTGTATTTGGTTTAATGCTCATGCACAGCTAGTATACCAATGCTGAAACTTGTTACCTTTACATTTTGTTAATTCTTATAGTAACCTTCCAGTGCTAGAGTTTATTGAAATCTGTTCAGTAAAACCATTGTACTGTACCCTGTAATAAACTAACAACTCTACTATTGCACTAGCCACATGATTAGTGTATATTTGTAGTATTTGAATGGTGTTGCATTAACGTATGGACATAAATAAAGTGTGGCAAGCCTTCCCAGATATGTGCTCAAGAAAAATACTACCTATTTTTCTAAATACTAGACATTTGGTACTTTAAATTGAACCGCGAAAATGTCTTATATTACGGAACAGAGGGTGTAGAGTTCACTCAAATTATCCCGGTAAAGCTAGTCACACCTTTGTTAAAATTAATGTTCATTATGTTATCGGAGGAGGTCTGTATGTTTGTCTCTAATGCCTATCTACTACATACCCGACATCATGATGTAATGTTAAGTCATTTCCTTTTGTACAGTGTAACTAAATTGTCAAGGCGGTGATGGCATTTTATTTTAGTAGAACTGCACAAAATTTGCTTAAAAGAAGAGGAAAGGTCAGGAATGGCTCAGTTTTTCAGAAAAAACTATCTATGCCTTCCTGACATCAGCCGATGTTGCTTTATTTATTCCTTCAAACAGGTGGTTAGAAACAGTCTTGCTACCTTTTCCCATTAAGAAATTGGAATGCTTATATTTGTGAGTCTATGCTTCAACTAGTGCCACTTTTATAGTAATCACACTTTCAATATCAATGCAAACAGGGATGCTCGATTTTAGTGGAGCTGCACAAAAAGTCCAACTGGTTCAACATTAGGAGCATGTTTTTTCCCAAACCTTTATATCCAATTGGTGGCGCTATGAGCTGTTCATTACGAAGGTACATTGTTTGCTACTATCTTGCTACTCTTTTTGTACTGTCATTAGATAGTAATACTAGTGGTTTGCATGTGAATTTATTGGCAGGGTGGACCTGCATTGGAAGTGCAGTACATGATTCAATGATTGGATGCTCAATTTTGGTTGTATCGATTACACCTCTTCCATCACTTCGAACATGGTGTGGTATATATTTACTAGCTGCTTGATATTTGTGCAGACAGAGATGTGTGCCCGTTGCTATTTGGCAAACAAAAAAAGTGTTCGCAATTTTGGTTGAACTACACAAGAGAATAGTATAGTCACTACATGCAGTGCCATTTGAAAATAGACACAAAGATTGGATAGTCACTTCATGGACTGCAGAAAAGTAGTACTGTACTATTTACTGGCCAACACTTGGTGCTTCATTGCTTTGGTCTGATTATACAATGAGCATCATTTTCCCTAAGTTAAAGTTTGTATTCCGAAAATAGTCTCGCGGTGTGATCGAGAGAAGACCAAATCATATTGCAGTGGATGTTCCTCCATCATGTGTGGTTCATTCTCATGGTTCCAACTGTTGGTGAAACCACTTACGTTTGCAAGAGGAATTGTAGACTTCACAAACAAATTTGTCTTTCAGTCTGTACTGAATGTTGGCTAACAGAAGCATCCATGTTAGTAGGAAGAACAGATGTTTTTTCTAGATCTTTGCTTTTGGAGCTACATATTTGTATATGATCTGTGAATCATTGAGATGCATTAAAATGTTGATCTTATGTATGGGAATCATACTAGTTACTTTTAGTTGCGAGGCAAGATCCGAAGTGGCTGATCTTTGCTTTTGGAGCTACATATTTGTATATGATCTGTGAATCATTGAGATGCATTAACAGTTACTTATTTCTATTCGCTCAGTGTTTACAAGTTACTGATCGATCACTAGCTAGCCTACAAATGCGCTCCTGGCAGTTTTATTTGCGATGCAAGATGCGAAGTGGCAGTTTTTGGATAAAACTGCCTACCTCTGAAGAAACTGACAAGCTACACTATCGATCCTACACAGATAAAAATGCCTACCTCTGAAGAAACTGACAAGCTACACTATCGATCCTACACGGATAAATAGCGTATCACGCACGTACTACCTCCTTGCCGGTTTGCAGGGCTCAATTCGAGAAACGACCTACTCGATCCTACACGAATAAATAGCGGATCACGCACGTACTAGTACCTCCTTTCCGGTTTGCAGGGCTTAATTCAAACCTCTCACCAACCAAGGTACTCCCTCCGTCCGGGTTTATTAGTCCTGTGAGCAATGCAGCAAGACCAAGGTATGGCAATAATTAATGGCATGCAGAAGTATAAGCCTAATTAATTCCAGTGATTTAAGTGGCTGCATGCGTGCACTCGGCCGTGACTCGTTGCATGCTGCTTCGCGTACTACCTGTGAGCGATTCCGAGTGCCTGCATGCAGCCGGCCGTAATTAAGGCAGCTAACTAATGCGAAAAAGATACGCTTTAATTGTTGCGGGCTTTTTAAATCCGTGAAATCATTATTGACAAGGAGGGAGATGATTCGAGTGCACTCGTTTGACCGCCATGCCGGAGTGCGACCCAGACAGGACGGGACGACACAGTCATAATTTCAGTTTCCCTTGTTTTCCACGGTAAGCTGGCGCGCTAAGCCATTATGCATTGAATTCCGATGACCGTCGTGCTACCTTCCCCCTATAAGTAATGTTTCCCGGCATTCTCCTGTGCCACCGTGACCCAACTCGCCATATCCTCATAAGCCCCCACCAGCCCGATGTCTCTCGCCACATCCGCCATGCCCCCGCCCGTCTGCGGTAGGTGATGCCGGAGGCGGTCACCGCCGGAACTAGTGTTCGGTTTTTCACCGGAAGGCAGACGGAGGGAGGAGGCATTCTATCTGTCTTTAGATGGCAATGCGCAGATCGAGGAGTTGTTGGAGCACGACCGCATGGCGGAGGGCAGGAGTTGTTGGAGCGTGACCGCCTGGAGGAGGAGCAGCGTATCGCCGATTTGCGCCGCCAGCGGGACATGGAGCAGCAGCGCACCGACGCTCTGAGTCGCGAGCAGAGCTCCCACAACTGGGCCGACTACGTGGAGGCCGGCGCCCGGCAAATAGCCCTGGAGGCTATCGGGCACGCACGCGTTCGCGACGCCGATTTTTAGTACCATCTCGTCAAGTGCGTTTCCCGCTTGGAAGCCGAAGCTTCGGTGGACCACGCCGGCATGGAAAGGGCCAACGCGCGCGAGCAACGCGCCCTATCGCACCTCTGGCAAGTCCGAGGCGAGGCGCAGGACACCGGTGCTAGCGTTTAGCATGTACCGCCGCCATCGTCTAGTTAGCTAAGAGTAAGTTAGTACTTGTCTAGTGGGAGTAGATAGTTAACTTGGCTATGATGGTTGTCAACATGGACGGTCAGTACTCTATATGTGGATCAGACCTGTTACTTTTCTCTGAATGTTGAACTTTCCGTTTGAACGTATGGAATGGGCTGTTATTTTTTTAAATGGGTTGTATTTGTCCTCCACGGGTTTAGAGGCTGACTTGTGGGCCTAGCAAGTTGATGCGTACACAATCAGGATATGATTGTATGTGGAGAGGATGACAGCAGGGACCCGCCAAGGTCATGGCAATACGCAAGTAAGTGCCTCCTTATTTCAAGCCAATAAAAAAATGGCTCCTCCTAGTGGATTTCTGACATCTGGGTCCCATGCCATTGTCAACGTAGTCAATAAACGAGAGAATTGCAAAACGAGTGGCTGACACCAGGGACACAGCAGCTCGCCTAGTTATTTTTGTTTTGGATTAATTTGATCAATGCCTCCGAGAAATGCCACTGCCATTTGCAAACTTTGAAAAATGCCACTTCATGCCATTTCTTGTGGCATTTTTTGAAGTCTGGAGTGGCGTTTTTCAAAGTTTGCAAACTGCAGTGACGTTTTTCAAAGTTTGCAAAAATTGCAGTGGCATTTTTCAAAGTTTGGAAATTGCAGTGGCATTTTTATGAATCGCCATAATTGGAGTGGCATTTATCTAATTTGTTTTTGAGACGGAATCAGGGTGTTAACTGGGCTGTGCGGGACACTCTAGCCTGTCTAGACATCCTTTTCTTTTATGTTTACCACCGACCAGCCAAGTAGTTTTTTTTGTTTTCGAAAATGGCTAGCCCAGTTTTTTTGTGATTTGTCAAGTAAGTCACTTTATCAGGCCTGTTGGGCTCTGGCCGAGAAAATGGCCTATCAGTAATGAGAAATGGGCTGTACATTTTTAAAACACATCAAACTGGCAATTAGTTTCAAATATCTTTTTTTTCATCTCAAGATTTTAAGTTGCATTGATTTTTACGCGTGGGCAATTTATTGGATTCTATATTGATATACATTTATTTTTAAAATCAGTCTGAATGTGACTCGAAATTTCGGGATTAAAAACAGTTCAGACCGCACCGACATATGCAAAATTTCGTATAATTTTTTAACCGTGGCCACAATATGGGCTGTAATGCTAACAAAAAGAATATGGGCTCCAAAAAACCCGTAAGAATTAGCAAATGGGTTGTAAACTATTTGAAATAACAGCAGATGGCTGTATGCTGTTTTTCACAGATTTGAGGCTTTCCACAGATGGCATGTATACTGTTGGATGTCCACCAAATGGCCGTCGTGCTTCTTCAATCTCTGCTCTTCCTGCTCCAGCCTCTCAAACAAGCGCTAGCGGGACTTCCTGCTCCCTCCTCCCCATGGTCGGCTGTGCTGCCGTGCAGGCCTCACCGCCCCACCGTACTCCCATCGCTGGCCTAGCTATCCCTCTACTCACCCTCAGTCCCACAGATGCTATTATTCTCCGGCGACGGCAGACGAACTAGTAAACCCTCGTACTCCTTCGCGTGGGAAATAACTGTCGAGTATTCCCTGGCTCCGTGTCATTCCCTTCCTAAGTCTCGCCATCATCCACTGCCCTGGTGCTCATGGCGCGGCCTGGTCAACGTGGTCAATGAACGACATCAATTGGAAGTGGAGTGTACGTGGAGAGGCTGACAGCTGGGTCCACGGCCGCATGCAAGGAAATGCCTCCTTATTACGCGCAAAATAATGATTCCTCCACCTGACATCTAGGACCCACCGAAAGGGCCTCTGTATTTCGCGAAAAAACATTACCACCGCTGACAGCTCGGACCCACCAGCTATATCTTTGCACGCAAGGAAGTGCCTCCTTATTACGCCAAAAAAAAGAATACCCCCCTGCTACCTGGGACCCAGTATTGTGGGCCTACTAAGTTGACGGGGAAGAAGGGCTTTGTCAACTTAGTCAATATGCACGATTCTAGCTCGACTGACCGTACGATGTCCATCCAATGGCCGTAGTGCTTCTTCAACCTCTGGTCTTCTTGCTCCAGCCCCCCAAAGCAGCGCCGGTCGTGCCGCCTGCCCCTACCTCCCGTGGCCGGCTGTGCTGCCACGGAGGCCTCACCGCCCCCATTCTATTCCCACTGCTGGCCAGGCCATCCCTCCACTCCATTCACCCACACCCCCCTGTTATTCTGTGGCGACGGCAGCGCAGCCGAACCAGTGAACCCTCGTACTCCTCTCCGTGTGGGCATCCACTGCCGCATCTTCCCTGGCTCCGCATCGTCCCCTTCCTAGGCCTCGCCGTCGTCCACCGCCGTGGTGCTCTCGGCGCGGCATGGTCAATGTGGTCAACGACCGAATTTCATCGGAAGAATACTGTACGTGGAGAGGCTGACAGCTGGGTCCACGGCAGCCGCAAGGAAGTGCCTCCTTATTCCGCGATAAATAATTATTCCTCCACCTGACAGCAGGGACCCACCGGACGGGCCACTAGTATTTCGCGAAAAAACGTTTTCCCCTGACTGCTGGGACCCACCCGACGGGCCACCGTATTTCATGAAAAAAACGTCCCCCCTGCTATCAGCTCGGACCCACCTGAAGTGCCTCCTTATTACGCACAAAAAAACGAATACCCCCCGGCTAGATGGGACCCACCTTGGTGGGAGGCTGACTTGTGGGCCTACTAAGTTGACGGGGATGGAGGGCATTGTCAACTTAGTCAATATAAACGATTCTAGCTCCAGTGACCATACGATGTCCATCCAACGGCCGTAGTGCTTCTTCAACCTCTGGTCTTCTTGCTCCAGCCGCCCAAAGCAGCACCGGTCGTGCCACATGCTCCTGCCTCCCGTGGCCGGATGTGCTGCCGCGGAGGCCTCACCGCCCCCTACTATTCCCACCGCTGGCCAGGCCCTGCGGCGACGAGAGTCTCACACCATAGCCGAACCAGTGAACCCTCGTACTCCTCTCGGTGCGGGCTTCCACTGTCGCGTCTTCCCCGGCTCCCCGGCGTCCCCTTCCTAGGCCTCGCCGTCGTCCACCGCCCTGGTGCTCTCGGCATGGTGTGGTCAACGTGGTCAAGGAACGATTTCCATCGGACGTGGACTGTATGTGGAGAGGCTGACAGCTGGGTCCACGGCTGCAGCAAGGAAGTGCATCCTTATTACGCGGAAAATAATTATTCCTCCACCTGACAGTGGGGACCCACCGGACGGGCCACCGCATTTCGCGAAAAAAATGTTTCCCCCCAAACTGCTGGGACCCACCAACTACACCTTCGCACGCAAGGATGTGCGTCCGGGCAAAAAAAAAATTGATTCGCCCCTCTGACTGCTGGGACCCACCAGCTACATTTTCACATGCAAGGAAGTGCCTGATAGTCGGGACCCACCTGGTCGAAGCGTACTTAGCATTGTCATTCTGGTCGCGAACGTGTACGTACATACTGGTCGTTGTAGAGGAACGCACGTGTCGTAGTAAAGGCGCGCACGTAGCATGTACACGTACGCACAATGGCCAGGGTGCAAGAAAGAAAATACGGCCACATATGTGTAATATGGGCGGGGTCTCGAATGCCTACTCGTGCATACATACATGCCTGGGTCGGAACGGAGAAACAACGTTGTCATCGTGTTCATGGGGAGCCAACTGGGTGGGTCAGAACGGAATGCGTGGTCGTGTTCATTGGGAGGGCTTGGACGGAACAGGCGATGGAAACGAGGCCTAGCGTACTGCATAACGGAGGAAACAGAACTCCTACGTTCGGAACACGGTCCTGTTGATCGGGAGGGGTGTGGCGTACCGCAAAACGGATGAAACGGACCTCCTACGGTCAAAACGTGGTCCTGTTGATTGGGAGGGGTGTGGCCTACCGCAAAACAGACGAAACGGACCTCCTACGGTCGAAACGGGGGTCCTGTTGATCAGGAGGGGTGTGGCCTACCGCAAAACAGACGAAACGGACCTCCTACGGTCGAAACGGGGGTCCTGTTGATCAGGAGGGGTGTGGCGTACCACAAAACGGACGAAACGGACCTCCTACGGTCGAAACGGGGGTCCTTTTGATCGGGAGGGGTGTGGCTTACCGCAAAACGGACGAAACGGACTTGTGTTGGAGCGCTACGGTCAAAACTAGGGTCCTGTTCATCAGGAGGGGTGTGGCGTACCGCTAAATGGGACTCCACGGGATACTGTTCATCTCCACCGTCGACCTCCTCTAGCCTCCACGGGCTACCATCGACCTCCTCTAGCCTCCACGGGCTCCTGTTCATCCAGCCTCCACCGCGCGCTACTCCACCGGCTACTGTTCAACCATCCCTCCACCGTCTACTGTTCATCCATCCATCCACACCACGGGGTCCTGTTCAACCACCCCTCCATGGCCACCCCTCCACCGTCTACTGTTCATCCAATCCTCCACACCACGGGTTCCTGTTCATCCAGAGGCAACGCCACCGCTCACTGTTCATCCAAACCCCCCTGCAATGCTCACTGTTCATCCATTCGATCGGCTTCAGTTCGCAACAGTAGCGAAGGAATCGGTCCATCGGGTTCAATTAATAGTCATTGATCGATTGCTCGGGTTCAGTAACGCGTAGCCTATAGTGCAATCGCTCGGGTTCAGTTAGAGCCCAACGCCTCGCTCGGGTTCAGTTAGAACCAACGCCTTGTACACACACGCGTACCTGTACGAGAGAAACGCGCATCGCTCTCCCACCGTAACCGGCAACTCCTTGTAATTTTCCTCCCCCTTGCTTCTACCATGGTTTTTCCGTCATGGATGGCCTGAAGAATGTCATGCAGCTGCGTCTCCAGCCCGCCCAGGACGAAAAGCCCATTTTCTGTCATGATTTTTTATCATAGAAGTAGGATCCCACCACATCTATGATGATACCGGGTTTAGTCACAATTATTGTCATAGAAGTGTCATATGTATGACAGAAAAAAATTTCGTTCGGCCCAAAATGTCACGGATGTGTCTTTTTTTTATTGTGGTGGTGGATGAAGCAAGGCCGCGGCGGCCGGCTGGGCGTGAGCCGGAGCTGGCCCGGGCGGGGAGCCAGCCGCAGGAGCAAGCGACGAGGCGGCAGGGAGTCGTGCACGCGGGAGGTGGTGCACGCCGGCTGCAGCAGGGACGTGGCAGGGGCCGGCTGCAGCAGGGACGTGGCCGGGGCCGGCTGCAGTGGCGAGCCGCGATTCACGGAGGTGCCCAGGTGGGAGGGTGGAGGCGGAGGCTGGGGCGGCGCGGGGCTACCCGGCAGGTGGAGCCGAGTGGCGGGGGTGGAGCCAGACAGCGAGATGCGCAGTTGGGTGACGGAGGAGCCGGCCAGGTGGCGCAGCGATGCGGGCGGGGCCGCGTGCGTGAGGGCGGAGCGGCAAGGGAGGCGGTGCACGCGGACAGGCGGGGGAGGAGGGGGGGCGGCCCGCCGTAGCGGAGCCGGCTCGTGCCAGAAGGCGAAGCGGACGCAGCCGACGTGCGCAGATGCGGCCGGGTCTGGCTGTGGCGGCGAGCCGGTGTTGGAACATGGCAGGGGGGAGCCGGGGCACCGCAGAGGAGAGCAGCGCGCGAGCGGGGGGCCAGCAGCAGGCCAGGCTGGCCGGGAGGTGGGCGCGAGTCGGCGGACGGGCACGCGGAGCAGCAAACCGGGGTGCGCGCGTGGAAGGGAGGCGGAGGAGGATGAGGTCGGGCGGTGTAGCAAGCCAGAGGTGCGGCGCGCACGGAGCCGACTGCAGCATGGCGACCCGGCAGACGGCTTCAGAGGAGTCAGATCCAGCGCAGCAGCGTGGGAGAAGTCGGAGCAGTGCTGGTGCGGCAAGCGGAGCCATCAGGCAAGAGGAGGCTGCCCGGCGCGGCAAGGAGGGGCTCTAGACGACCGAGCGGGGCGGACCCGGCGGGGCGCCGCAGGCGGAGGCGGCCTGGCCGGCCAAGAGCGGGGCCGCGCGCGTGTGTTTTCTGTACGCGTGGCGACGAATCGGGCGATGTGCGCGTGGGGGGCACAGCAGGCCGGGGCGAGATGGGGCCCCGCGCACGGTAGCAGAGCAGCGAGGACAGCAGGGCATGGGCAGCGATGCGGCCGGCCAGGGCGTCGAGCCGGCGCGTGCGACGCGATGGTGGAGAGCCAAACCATCAAAGCCGGCGCGCACGCGGCCAACTACTGCTTGGGTGATGCTGAGGAGGCGCGCGATGTAAGCAGGTAGCCCTACGCAACGCAGCGATGTGCGAGGTGGCGACGCCGTTGTAGGCGACCGGGGGCGTCGTCCGCGGGCATGGTGGAGCGCAGGAGCAAGAGGTGGACGAGGTTGGCTTGGGCGCTTCCCTCGGGCGTGAGAAGAGGTGATGGTGGCGACCCGCAGTGAGACTGCAGAACGGGATGGTCGTCGAGGTGGTGCCGTTGACGGGAGGCGCTGCCAGACGAAGATGTCGCCCGGAGCGAGGGCAAGGCCCAAATGGCCGGTTGTCCTAATGCGCGTACCCGAGACAAGCTAGCCATCTAAACTAGCACACATGCATCAGAATCCATTGGCTCTTCTAGCTAGCTAGCTGGGCACGAGTGCATGCGCGCACAGGGATGGAGGTGGCCAGCGAATCCACGCGTGGAGGCGTCACTGAGATGGGGCCGGTGCCGAGGATCCAAGGGGGCAGCTGAGTGCGGAGCAGCACGCGAGGGCGACGAGTCCAGTTGCGGGTGGAGGAACGCAGGAGCCGGATGGCGGCCGGTGTTGCGGTGGCGGTGAATTAAGAGGGCGAGGCCGACGATGAGGACGCGCTATTCCGTGCAATTGCTTCGGGGGCGGGTCGATGTCGAGCCCCCGAGCGCTACCGGAGAGATGGCACGACGCCGCAGCAATGATGAAGAAGATGGTCCCGCCCAGACCACGGTTTCAGCAACAGCTTGCCCCATGGTGGGCGTCAACTATCATGCTATTCTTACTTCAGTCGGCAGGTGGGTCCGCGAGGCGACAGATGACACGGAGTGGCTTGAGGTGAGGGCAAGACTGTCGTGGAATATCCGGGACGGGTATGCGAGTAGCACGCGGGGTTTACCCAGGTTCGGGGCTCTTCGAAGAGATAATACCATCGGGTTTGAGCTTGTGTCGAAAAACCCACTTGCCAGTGACGATGTTGGTACCACGAGGCCGAGGTACAAGGGTCCATGTACAGTTGGCCTGCAAATAGCGGCACGCCAGGCAGGATCTCGAAGGGCTGCACGAACGGATGTAGGCACCGGGGATAACGTGACAGAGGCCACAACTGCTCATAGCGTCGGTTGGGCTGGATGATGCCCTGCCGTGCGCTTGTGGACATGGTATGAACGAACACGGTAGAGGGCCGCAGCCATGGAGCAGCATGGATGACAGGCGGTGCAGGCGCAGGTGACGAAGAGGCCGAGGACGTCGATGACGAGGCAGCCAGAGAGTCAGCTGCAGCAGCAGTGGCAGCCTCGAGCGTAACAGCCGAGAGGGAGGGATCACCCGATGACCTGGGAGAAACGGCCGCTGTGGCAGCTGAAGCAGCTGGCATGGGAGATGCCGACTCGGCTGGCGTGGCAGTCGAACAGGCCGACTCAGCCGAGGGAGCCACAGAGGCGGCAGCCGATAGTGGCAACGTAGAGGGCGCCCGAGGCGGTGATGGGGCGGCCGCCTGACATGGTGAAGGGGCGGCCACAGAAGTGCTCCCGGCCGGCAAGGCATGGCCTGGAGCGGCCATGGCGGGCCGAGGGCCACAACGGCGGGCGGTCACTGACGGGGGCGCCATGCCCACGTCAGGAAGAATTGGCCAATCGGCCGACGACGCAGATGCCTCCTCCTGGTCCCCGAAAGGAAAAACACGCTCGTCGAAGATGGCATGGCGTGATGTTAGTGTGCGACGGGAGACCGGATCATAACATCGATAGCCACGGTGGTCAGGAGGGTAATCAAAGAAGATGCATGCAACAGAGCAAGGGGCTAGTTTATGTGGAGCGGTGATAGAAGTGTTAGGATAGCACAAACAACCGAAAACCCGTAGATGTTGATACTCAGGAAGAAATCCAAAGAGAAGTTCATGGGGTGTTTGGTTGTGGCGAGGATGGCAAGGACGAACATTGAGTAGGTATCTGGCAGTACTAAGAGCTTCAACCCAAAAACAAGGAGGAAGATGAGCATGAAATAACATAGCACAGACACTATCATTCAAAGTCAGAAGGATGCGTTCAGCGCGGCCATTTTGTTGAGAGGTATATGGGAAAGAAAGCCGAAAGTGAATGCCATGAGAAGCAAATAAATCACGAGAGGCATTATTATCAAATTCCTTGCCATTGTCCGTTTGAAAACTCATGATGGAGCGCTGAAATTGCGTAGTAACAAACGCATGAAAACGAGAGATAAGCGGAAAAACTTCAGATTTGCAACATAATGGAAAGGTCCAAGTATAGTGAGAGAAATCATCAAGAATGACGAGATAATAAAGAAAACCCGAGACACTTTTTATTGGAGATGTCCATACGTCAGAGTGCACAAGAGCAAAAGGGAAACTAGCCTGAGAATCTGATTGTTTGAAAGGTAACCTAATGTGCTTGCCCAAATGACAAGCATGACATGTTGTAGACATTGTTTTATTACAAGAAAACTCAAAATATGACAATGTTTTGGAGAGAGCAGCGTGTCCTGGATGTCCAAGCCGTTGGTGCCAAAGAACAGAGGTTTCAGCGAGAAGATAAAGGTCGTCCGGGCTGTCACATCACAGAATCACTCGTCGTGTGAGAAGTTCCTTGACAGAAAAACCAAACATGTCAAACTCAACAGTAATGGGATTTTCATGAGTAAGACGACAAACAGAAATCAAGTTTTTGATGATGTTAGGATTAACAACAACATCACGAAGATGAATAGGAAAAGAAGACACGGGAAAGAAACATCACCGGTGTGGGTGATCGGAAGAGAGTCCCCATTACCGAAGATGACATGGATGGAAGTGAAGTAGGGTTTGGAGTGAGAGAGGATACCGAGATTGTTCGCCATACGTGAGGTAGCACCGGTGTCAAGGAACCAGTCATGCCCGCTGCCGCCGCCGTGGATGAAGAGATCGTTGAGGGTGGCATGAAGCTGCATCTGGTCCCATGCCGGGGGATGATGATGAGGCAGGACCGACGCATAGCTGGGGAAGGTGGATCTGTAGGGGTAGACGGGGTTGTAGGCAGGACCGGCCAGGGCCATCTGCCCGAACCCCAGCGGGGTCGCCTGCCTGAACCCTGGTAGGGCCGCCTGCCCGAGTTGGGCCGCCTAGGCGTGCGGTGATGAGGCTCCAGGGCGAGGCCCGAGCAGGCCGGCACCAGGCGCGCCAGCACCAGGTGCGCGCCAATTGGGTGGCCACGCCACGAACATGCCCGGCAGCGGGTAGCCTCAGAGAGGCCACGCCAGAGTGCTGCGAGCATCAGGAGCAGGAGCGGCTGTGCTACGAGGGTCAGGAGGAGAGGCGGCCTGCTTCTTCTTCTTGCCACGGGTGCGACCGCCACTAGAGGAGAGAGCAGCAGGGGCGACGGTACGCAGGCCCGGAGCAGCAGCCGGTGGTCGGGACTGACCGGCCATGAGAGCCGTCAGTTGGGCGCGATGACCGCCGCGGGAGAGGTGGTGCCACGGGCGCACGCAAAGGTGAGGCCAGCGGGGTTGATGGTGAGCGCCGCGATGCAATGGCCGAAGTCATCATTCAACCCGTTGATGAGAGCGAGCAGCATGTCCTGGTCGGATACCGGTGAGGCGACGTCGCGATGAGTGTCGGAGAGGAACTTGAGGTGGCTACAGATGGTGGTGATGGATAGGTCGCCTTGGACGACGTTGTGGACCTCCCGCTTGGCGAAGATAGCACGCTGTAGACGGTTGTTGAGGAAGAGCTCGGTGATGACCGTCCCTGCATTCGTGGCCGCGTTGGAGGACTTGATGATGATGTGCAGGATGTCGTTGGAGACGGTGTTGTAGAGCCAAGACACGATACGCTGATCGATATGGGTCCACTCGACATTGCCGAACATCATGAGAGCATCAATCGACCCATCAACATGATCGAGAAGACCAAGCTTGCGATAGGTGAGGTTGAAGAAGGTTTGCCAGATCGAGAAGTTTGACTCTTCGAAGGTAAGGGTAATGAGGACATGGTTGCGGATGTTGATGAGTTGTACGGCAGTGGCGCTAGGGTCGCTGGGCGGGGTGAGTGATTGGAGCCAGAGGTTGTGGAGGACTGGTTGGAGGAGGGGTGGGAGAAGAGGTCCCCGAAGTTTTCCATGACAACGGCGGCTGGCTAGAACAGCGGCAGTAGCAGGCTAGGGCGTTCGGCGAGGGGAGGGAGGTTCAGGCGTGAGCAGCGGACGAGGTCACGAGAACAGGAAAAACTGATACCATGTAAGATAGGATAGTTTGGAATATTGCAGCGCATTGTATTGATCCATAGGACAGTTACATATATACACAGGTATACTTGACGTCCAAGACCATATCTCTAGCTAAAAGGAAAGAGATCAGCTCAGGCTAAGTATGGAAGTAAAACATCCTACGTGATTGCATGAGATACAATGCCTATATTCCTACATGAATATATATGTGGGATATACGGGTTGTGGTACAGAGTGCTCCTGGAGCTATATCTGAAAGCAGTGCCACATGCATCTAGTTTTGTATATGTATGAGTATGTGGTGTAGTGGTCGTGGCTTGTGGCCATGAGTGCCAGGCCATTGGTGGATGTGGGAGTGTGTGTGTGTGTGTGCTCATGTGTGAGCACGGATGGATGAGAGTTCCCCTGGGTCACTTTATATACTAGTGCCCAGGGGAGAAGATACACTATACATGATGAGGCTAGTGATGGATCAATAGTGTGCGACTATCCAGCAATAGTGGCCAAGCATGGTCGTGGCGTGGCTGTCTTGTCGGTGCCGTGTTGGTGTCTTGTCGGTGTCGGGTCGATGCAGCGGTTGACTTCATGCAGCAGGCCGGCTGGAGAAACCGGACAGGGAGTCAGCCAGGCAGCAGAGTGGTGAGCTAGCGGGGCAGTCGGACAGGGGTCCACGTGGGGCAGCCGGGTGGCGAGCCGGTCGGAGCAACCAGACCGAGGGGTGTGGGCTGTCCTTGATTCCTTGAAGCGTTGTTTCGCCTCCTTTGGGGTACCCGAGGGTCATTCCCTTGACAATGAGGGTACAAATTACTTGTGCAAACTATGAAATTAATTCCACCATTCACTATCTACCTTGGTTAGAGAGATTTTGAAATCGATCCATAAACCGGAAAGGAGGGAGTAGTAACATAGCCTAGGGTAGCTTGCTGCACAACAGACTCCAAGGAAATTGTTGTAGTACTACTACTCCTACTAGTAACAGACATACTATATTTCAAACAATATGATAATCTCTCTAACCAAGGTAGGGACGAGGAGTAACGGAGGTAGTATTAAAATTTCCCCCTCGTCTTGCAAGCCACCATGCGCGTGGGCGAACGAGCTGGCGTAGGCATCGTAAGCCAGCTTCTCCACGTCCTGCAACTCCGCGAGCCATCGCGCCCGTGGGCGGGGGAGATGGCGTACTAAGCAAACTTCTCCTCGTTCTGCGAGTTGACGGGACACATCAAAAGTAATACGTACAGGGCATCTCCAGTGTATAGAGCCTTGCCTCTAAGTTAGGCCCCACATGGTTTGCCCCTTATCAAATGAAAAAAACCACAATCTATAGATACTCTAACCACCTCTAAGGTGGGCCCTAGCAGAAATTAAAAAGTACTGATTAGCAACACATTTGTCCAATTAGTACTATTTCTCTTGTACTCCTACTTTCTTATGATTCCTAAGGCTAACAATTGGGACCAAATGGATTGCTACATTGTTAGAGGCATCCTCTAAGGTTAGACGCGATGCTAGCGAATTTTTTGTTAGAGGCAGTTCATGCAATGTATAGAGGCCTTCCATTAAGAGCAGAGATGGCTTAGAGGAAAGAAAAAACAAACTTTGTGGATGCCCTAAGTGCCTAGTTTCCGGTCTATATGAGTCAATTTAAAATCCACAATGCATCCATAATAGTTGTTGAGTGGTGGAATAAGTTTGTTACTTCCATAGTTCGCAAAACTACTGAGCATGTGAGGTGGTGAACGGAGGGAGTACGATACCATTAGTACTACAGTTCTTTTCGAAGGGTTGTAGTAGTCCCTCCCATTCACATGTTCACATTTCAAGCTTCAGTATAAACATTGCATGCAAGGATTAAGAGAAACCTCAGCAATGCATGTACTCCCTCAATCCATAAAGGGTACAAAATGCGTTTTCAAGGCTAACTTTGACCACATGCACGAGCAATAATATGACATCCAACTTACACAAATCTTACCATAAAATCCGTACGTGGTCATTATACTAATAACACATGCATGCGTTGCAATTATTACGTAGATAAGGTAGTAAACACTCACTATCTAGTAGGAGTAGTACGAGTAGTACTCTACACTACTACTACTATGAGGCCATCCCAGTGTGTCCCGCAGGAGACCGCGGACACCGATTATTCGTTCATATTTAAATTCGTTCTCACACAACAAAATATCCATGCAAACAATACATGGCAAAATTTCACGGTGAACGATGGATTTGAATCTGCTGGGAGGGGTGGGGCTGGGAGGGGCTGTTTCGATCTTGCCCGGGGTAGCCAATATATTGGCAACCCTTTTGTCCACCCGTGCCTTTGCTATTGATGAACGAGGAAGAGCTTAGGTGCTCATGCATCCTCTAGCGCGCGTTGGAGACGAGGTCATATGAGCTATGCTTTTTTGTCCCACCACACCACCCAAGCCAGCCGCAGACCAACCGGCAAGCCGCAAATTATGCCATCCAAACGTTGCCGCACACATTCTGACAGCAACTCAACTGTCCGGATGAAATTCATGCAAACATGACGATATTTCATACAAACAATGACGGAATTCATAACATATCGGATTTTCATACAAACATGATGGATTTCATTACATTCAAATCAACTAAGCGGTGCTAGTTCTAAACAGCACAGGTATAAAAATACCTAGCCTAAATGGTCGCCACAGCAGCCTCCTGTGTTCTACTTCTCCTCGGTGATGGCGGCGGACGCGGAGGCGCTAGCCACCAACTTGTCTCTCTCCGCGCACCCGACTTCTGTCTCTGCTTGCATGGCATGGCCGCAGGCATGGGAGTCTTGACCATAGAAACTGGAGACACAATGGCAGACACGGGAGGCGCGGTACGAGGTGGGGGCGTGGCCGGTAGTGACGACGCCCATGCTCCCCACTGTGCTGGAGTGGAGCAGCTCACCACTCCTCATCGAGCTGGCCTGGAGCGGCGAGTTGCTAAACCGGGCACTGGCTTGGGGCGGCAACTGGCTCTGTCGGCCGAGGGGAGGGAGGTGGATCAGCGAGCTGCATAGCTCGTATCCGGCGGGCCACCCAACCGGCTTGGATGCCGGATAACTACTCTTCGTAAGCCATTGTAAGAGTGGACAAAATGGTGAAGGAGGAGATAGGGGAGCGGCGGAGCTGTGCGATTCTTGGCTGGCGGCTGGCCTCATTTAAATAGGAGATTAAATAGAAAGCGGATGGGAGGAGCTCGCCTGGTGTTGCGTTTAATGTCGGCCAGTCATGAAAGGACGTGTGTCTAGAGTCAGTTTCTCGGCTTCCACACGGGTTTCATGGAGGCGTTTGAATGCGGCAAGGAGGCGTGTTCATCCGGGCGTGCAGCAAGTGGCGCCCTCTACTCTAACGTACGACACCGCATCGTTTTTCGACTAACGTGTGGGATCGTTATGTTCCTGGCGTTCATGTCAGTGACCCAACGCAGGTAGTGAACGTCAGAGGAGCTTTTGGTGGGCGAGGGCGGTCAGAAGCAGGCATTTCATAAACCGATGATTGTTCATTTGGTGTGACGTCATCTATTTCATGTAGATAAGCCTACTATATAATGTAAGAGAATTTTAAAATTTTCATATATAAGTTGATAGCCCGTTCGATAAGTTGTGTTCATAAAGACCGCTACAAACATCAATGTCAGCTTATCACAGATATGATTAATACCCGTAACAGTCCATGTCCTCAACAAAGGGTGCATGCACGTATAGGTTGAACGTGTGTCTTGCATCGTGTGTTGTGTGCATGCAGGCGTGCGAGTGTTGCGTTCGTGCATGTGTATGTTTCAGCGTTACATGCATGTTTTCCTGCGTGCGTGTGTTCGTGAGTGCATGTGTATGGGTCAGTGTTGCATGCCTGCATGCGTGCGTGTGTTCGTTCGGGTGTTGCATGCGTGCATGTGTACATACGTGTGAGTATTGCATGCATGCATGTGGGTGTTGTCGGCGTGTTTGTGCGCATGTGTGATGAGTTTGTATTCACCACAGTGGCTCGTGTGTGCATGCAGTTAAAATGGTCGGCTCAACATATCATCACAAGGCGATCCCTGTCCGCTATGGTTAGGGGGCGTGGCCTGCCAACCAGAGGTCTCACAAGTTTGAATCCCCACCGATCACTAATTTATTACCACTTCTATCTTTCATGTACGCGATGAAGGGCCCTATGGTAATGTGCACTGCTAAATGTGGACCGTTTGACTAGTCAATTGACCAAGTCATCAACAAATTACGGAGCTGTATGGTGAGCCAATAACCGTATGATCACCATAAAATGTATTTTATTAACACAGCAAAGACTCAAACTACCATTTCTTTCTTTCATATACGAGCTGACAGGTGGGCCCCATGGTTACGCGCCCTGATAGTGCAACACTAGTTGCGCCACGTGGAACGTTTGACTGGTCAATTGATGGTGTCATCAACAAAATACAGAGTTGTATGGGTGAGCCAGTGATTGTATAATCATGACATGTATTTTTTAACACAATACAGATGCAAGCGCTCATATATACGCGCAAACACTCACCGCGATAAGCGCACACACAAAGACCCTACCCCTATTAGCACCTTCGAGCGAGTGAGCCAGCATATGATATTGAGATTTTACGAAGTCACCATAGGTGCCTCGTAGTCGAGGGGAACGTCTCCTCCCACTGAACGCACATCGCCAGAAAATACTGAAATTAATCCAGGATAAATGGGAGCACCAGGACTTTAACTCTGGTGTGCTGGGGAAACCACTGTCCTCCTAACCATCCAACCACAGGTTGGTTAGCACCACAAAATGTATATGGTGACCATGATGAGCTTATTCTGAAGTCCACTGACCATATCATGTTGTCTCTTCAAATATAATGACCATAAGTGCCGTCAACAAAATACAGAGCGTGTATCAAACACAATGTCCGTCAGTGTCATCAGCAAAATATGGAGACATATCGTGAGCTATATACCATATGATCACCACGAGAATGTATACAGTGACCGTAATGAGCATATTCTAAAGTCTAGTGACCGTATAGTGCTTCCTCTTGAAATACAGTGACCATCACGCATGAATGTGTCAGGGGCATGCATACTTTTAGAGGGTCGAGGGATAGTTTGTGTGCATACGTGAAAGTGGTGTAGAAAGTGGGGGTGTCCGGTGGAGTAAAGGAGAGATATGCCCTTCGTTTCCCTTTCCCGTGACTATTATTTTAGGAGAAAATATAAACATTCAAAATGAAGAACAAATATTATTGGATGCACCATGCAATTAACTTTCATGTATAATATTGCACTATTGTATGTGCTTATTTTCTTAGTGGCCGATTGCTTGTGGGGTGTCGTGGGCACATCATTTCTAGTTGTGGTGGGTCAACATGAGGACTCATGGGTCGGTTCCATCCTGCGCCACATAGGTTCGACCCAGATGCATTATACGAAGACCCATGTGGAGGACTCAGCATACAAAACGAAGCTACCAGAGTCGTGGAGGACTCTATCCCCACTGATGATAAGCCGACTATATATGATTTGTAACCCTAGGCCCCGAGTATGTTATAGAAACCCGGGGGCTAGTTTGTCGATAGTATACACACACATAATGACTGGTATTCACGTGTGATTTGTATACACCCCTATCACAAATATACAGTACCAGGAGTAGGCTTTTTCCTCAACTGCAAGGGCCCGGACTTGGGTAAAACTTTGCCTCGTATTACCATCCAGCCTAACAATCAGGGATGTCCTACCGAATGATCTGATGGAATCATATCTACCAACTATTAAGAGAGAGGTGTGTGGGGGGGGGCAATGTGTGTGAAAGAGGCCTAAAGATAATGTGCGTGCGGGAGACACATAGGCACAGATATGTGCCTATAGAGGGCTAGTAGAGACCGCGCGTGTGTATATATGCATGTGAGAGAAATAGTGTTTTCCAACTAAGATTAGTGAAAAGAGTGGTATATAGTAGTAAGAAAGAGAGAGGGAGATATATAGAGAGTGTGTGATTGAGACACCCCGACACCCCGGGAGAGATTGTGAGCATGTGTGAGAGAGAAATGCCGATGTATATAAAGTGTGTGCACTTATGTGTTAGATAGAGAGATATATAGCACGTGTCTGAGAACGAGCCAAGCCATAGTGCATCTATGTGTAAAAGGCGGTTGTACGCATTAAATTAGAATATAAATGGCATTATTATTTTTGGATGAGATCATGAATTTTGCAATTTGCGTATGAACGAACATCGGTCTATCAGACACCCATACTTTATTAAATTATAGCATGTGCATGTGTTTATTTTCATATTATTGATGCATAGAGTGAGAGTGGTTTGAAATCAATACAATGCATTGCTTTTGCAATTCATATATAAACATGAATTAGTGCACTCCATGTTGTCAGTGTGAAGCACTTTATACATTTGTCACTTACATGGATACATTCCAAATTGCTAGCTACTAAATAGAATACATGTTGAATTCAACATAAAGGGGGTTTTGAAGATCCGAATTCAGAGGAAGGGCATTCATCTATTTGAATCCAAGATATTGGCATTTGTAAATCAGATCTAAAAGGAGGCATCAATCTTTGTTGTGCGTTTGAACATGCTATATATTCATACGCATGTCTAAATATTTTTTTGCAACCAATGAGATTATATCTGGGAGCATGCATGAACTGAGGTAAGATGCATATTTTTTTAATATATACTAGTGTAAAATGTATATTCAAATGCACCCCCTCCATTCCAAAATAATCGTAGTTTTACGATTTTCAAGTGTCAAGATTTGTGAAGTTTGACAAATCCTTAAAGTTCAATTCAAGAGAACCGAAAACGTTAATGCTTCTTCTCCCAAATATTGAAGAAGCGCCAAATAAGCCTCTGGTCACCCGAAGCCGCGCGAGACTAATGTTTGGTGGTAGGAAATTACTGGCCTTACTCTGGCCTGTGTAGCCTATCGGCCCGATGTCCAAAGGTGCAAACCGGGGTAGGTTTGTAACTTCACCATGAAACATACATCCAGAGGGATGGGATGTAACAGATGACGAAGATTCACTAGGTAGACAACAATTCCACACTTAAGAAGGTGGTAAACAATTGTCAACGTAGCGAGGAGTTGAGTTGCCATGATACCATAATGGGGCACCTTAGGGAAGGTGACCTGTAGAAATGTCCCCTTAAGTGGAAAAAAGAATTACCTTTGATTCAGAGATCATTGAAACTCTTTATACCAGCCTAAGGCAATTCTCAACCGATCGTTTGGAGGGGTTCGGTAGAATGGCATACCCGGATTAGAATGGATGATGTGGATTACCTTGTTGAAAACAACACAAGGGATGATTTTAGTAACTGGGGAGAAGCTCAACAGTAGAGAGTGAGTCCACTGTTTGAAAAGTTATAGCATGACCGAGGAAGCTGAGAGCAATCCCGGTTAGTGCCGATGATAACACCTAGCACTTGAGCGTGCTCTCAAGAATTTGAGCATTTCCATATTCATCAAGGTCTTACCAACATCCGTGTCTAGGATCCTGGCAACACATCATACTACCATGATGAATAGTGATGGACGATGCAGATGCAAAGAAAGGCAACACTTTCTCAGATTTGTCCTTAGCAATGCCAAGGAAAAAAACCTGGATGATCGACCGAGAGACATTTAGCACTCCGCTTTTAATGTTCTCCTTGATGTGCTAGCATACCCATTTATTGAGATGGTTTGATATCTAGAACATCAAGAAAAAGGTCGGATTTCGGGAACACAAAAGAATCATAAGGCACAACTAGGGAGTAAATCCTACGAAGTCCTTATTTGAAGGTGGTCAACTTCTTCAATCAAGATATTACAATAACAAGTCTTCCGGCTGGGTGTGTTGGCCATGACATCCACTTAAGTGGTTACGGTGAGACCAGTATTATAATTCTTGGGAAACGTTCCAACCATCACATCTGCCTGAGATTCAGATCTGGTTGGTGTCAAAATAATCCAGACTCATCGAGTCTAGAAGGAAAAATGAAAGTTTGCAACACAAATCAACGAGATGACGTTGCGAGATTCTCGGGAAATGAACTACGATAGCAAGCTCCAAAACATGAGTTGGTTCAGCTACACACATGTGAACACGTTGTCCCAGACAAAACATTATCACATGGTAGTCTTACAATAAAACACTACCGAGTTCAGGTGGGAACCATCATCGGGGATATCGAAGTCTTGTGCATTACCATGGATTAGCACTTAACTCCTTTTCCTGACCAAATCAATTAGTGGCTTGGTGTGCTAAGGAATCCATATGGAGTGGAGGTAATTAATCTACAAACCATAGCATACATTTGCACATGCATAACTGAGTTGGGATGGTACCAGAGGAAACAAAACCAATCTTTCTCGAACTCACGACGGCAACTTGCACCAAATGCACATGAATTCAAGGAAGTCACTTCTTCAATCCAAGCATAAGCTTCATGAACGGAACATGAAGGCGTTGCTTACAAAGTTTCCAACACTAGATGGATGTTCAACATGATCATGGAGAAGATAAAATGTTGCTGATGGGCTTAACAACAAGTCATCGGGATGACCATATAAATGGAATTCCATAATTATGTGAACAAGGACATAACATTGGTCAGACAAAAAAATGTAATGGTGTATGCTCGAGGGATAACCGCGAGTAAGACAACATTACGAACATCGTTGGTTCTGATTTGATTTGACGATAGCCCATACTCAAATCAAAGTTTTTATAAGATAATAGGTCCAACAACTGATCACAGTGACCAATCGATGAAGATATCATCTTTCTTCAACTAACACACCAACACCAGGATATCCCTTTGAAACAAACTAGGTTAGGTAAGCTTTTATCTTCCAACTCTCCAAGTTGTCGTTTAGCTTAACCAACTAGCTCAGGGGTATCCAACACGGATTCTTGGAGAGGGGGTAGTTTACAAGAAACCAACTTGATCACGAGCTCAACATAGCGGTCAGGTGACAACCTGGTAATACTTCCAAGAAGATATACGGAAAATCACAAACCACCGACATGTCACTAAGCTCGACAACAATCTTGCTTTTCAGGGCAAGACGATATGGTGAAATAAGCAAGGGATTGGATAATCCTAACTCATTGATCAAGAGTGCACCAGAAATAAGGACTAGGTAGCACGATCAATCTTAGAATGATGATTCAAAAACCAACATGCTAAGAATGAAATTATTGTCCGTTAACTACCAAGCAACAAGGTTGCTAGGAGTATTGATTTCACACATCACGATTCACTTGTCGACATTCCGGTTGCAACAACACGGAACCGAGAAATGAATAATGATGGAGAGAGTATCACTGTATCAAGAGTTCATAGGATGGTGTGCAATTCCCTTGATATTCTTGATATAAAGATGGTAATACTCCAAGGTGGAGCAGAACAAAAACTGGATTAGTATTTTGATCTGCGGAGTACAACTGCTATGACCCAATTCTGGATATGGATGAGGTACTGGAGTTCATTTCTCCTAGTCATTTTGGGATAGAATGGCTTGACAGAACACAAGAATAATAGGCATCGATGAACGATTGCACGCATACTCTTGACTATCAATTGGTAGACGAGGGTCGGAAGACAACTAAAGCGGGACAACTCAAAAGAACATATGTTTTTCTGAGTTGTGGATGCATGGATTAGTATGCCGAACAAATTCAGCATATTTCTTCCGGATAACCCATGCTGAAGAGGAAGGACTGGCAGATTCACAACTATGAATGGAGGACTCATCAAGAGCATTCTGGTTGCGATCTTTTGGTTCAAAGAACTTCCGCCACAAGGAGTTCATGGTATTTGGAAGAAGGCAATACCATGGACCTCGAGGACTATCGCAAAGGTTACTAATATCCTAAAGGAACTAGCAAACACTAACAACACGAGGTAAGTAGGGAGATCTCGGGTTCAGAAACCCAGGAGTAGAATACCTACTACTAAGTGGCATCACGGGATGCTTTCATGAATGATGGCCAGAATCATCACACTGGAAACACAAAGCATGGCTAGATTACTAGGTGGTACTCTAAGACACCTAGGGTCATAATACTAGCTCCAACATATATGTCAAGGCAACAGAGTACCTCAACTCACCGATTAGTGTGATTAACTTGGCCCAAAGGAACATCAAAACCAGAGGGAAAGGATTTGCAAGTGCATCAGATTGTTTAGAAACCTGGGATGACTCGGACATCATAACGATTGTAAATGCTCGAAAAGGTTTGAGACATCTACAAAAATGGTGGCATAACCACTCGATCATCATAATATCAAGGATCTAAGATCAACTATGAACATACAGAAGATAGTAGGAACTGAACTGAGGTCTAAATCCATCAATCCTAAGAGTCTATGGATTAGTAACACGTGATCCTGATAGAAAGAAGAGAAAACCTAGTTCCTTAACCCCGTAGGAAAGATAAGATAACTCAGATCAGAAGGGCATAAGGTATAAGGAGTAAAAAGAGACTTACGTTCCATCCCACAATCAATTCCCTTACATAACTAAAGCATTTCTAGACTCAACTTCGACCAGTTTGGCTTGGTAATCCTACAGGCAGTCAAGCTCTGATACCAAAGCTGTCAGGACCCCGATCCTAAGTCACACCGATCTAGCATGTAACACATCATATCACTTTGCGGTCTCACACACGGTATTCCCACGGGTTCCACCTTACCTGGCCGGGGACCGTTTGCGCCTTTTGGCTCACGTATATGATAGAGCCGCTAGCATCCATATGGAAAAGAACCCGGGCTGACATGGCTAGCCGTGAATCCAAAGTGGCACTAACTTACAGGGACAGGCATACATGACCCAACAACGAACGTGTCGGTCATCAGCGAATGAATCCAGGCTGGAGCACTGGGCTAGCAGGACTTCGGTGAACCGGGCTGTAGCGGGCTAACAAGACTCCGGAATTCATCGCGTGACATTTCCCCGAGGGGACAGACACAGGAACGAAGAAGGACACATGCCGGCCAGCCTAAGTGTTCCGGAGCAGTAGCAAGCTACCATGGCTCAGTGGAAACACTAGGAGACATTTCCCGGTAAGAGAGGCTACTAAGGATAAACAACTAGATAGACAGATCCCACACATACCAACCATTTCAATAACATACACACAATATGCTCGATATGTGCAAATACAACATGGCATCACAACATGACTCTACAACTCAAGTATTTATTCAATAGGCTCCGAGGAGAGAGATATTACAAACATGGGTCTCACGACCCAACATTCAGAGCATACAAGTCAAAACACAAGCGGAAGCTTAACATGTCTCAGTACAGACATCTACAAATGAAAAAAGCTGAGAAGCCTGTCTATCTACCAGATCCTGCCGAGGGCACAAGATCGTAGCTGAGGCAACAAGCTAAACGTCGAAGTCCACGTGGTACTACTAGCGAGACTGAAGTCTCTCTGCAAAAACATAAATTAAGCAACGTGAGTACAAATGTACCCAACAAGACTTACATCAGAACTAACTACATATGCATCATTATCAACAAAGGGGATGGTGGGGTTTAACTGCAGCAACCCAGCTTTGACTCGGTGGCTAACCTGAACTACGACTGCAAGTAACTCCTTTGAGGTGGAGCACACGAGTCCACATATTCACCATATCAATACACCACTATGGATCCGCTCCCGTCTCCCTACGAGAACGCCATCCATAGCACTCACGCTTATCTTGCGTATTTTAGAGTATCCACTTCAAGTTATCTATGAACTGTACAGGCAACCCAGAAGTCCTTTACGCGGACATGGCTATTCGAATAGATAATGTTAACCCTGCAGGGGTGTACTTCTTCACACACGCTCTCGCCACTTACCGCCATGTACACCTCGTGTATCTCGACAACCTTCAAGCGGAAGCCTGGCGAGGGAGTCGGCCACGACCTGACTAACCATACAAGTCTCTCGTCCAGGTTTATGGCATATTCGGGTTCCATCCGCAAGGAGATCCGGCCGGGGTGTCGCTCACGGCCCCAAACGATGTGTGTAGGGTTCCCAAGCCCACCATCCGGGTGCCACTTGGTACACCGGGCCACTGTGCCTAGTCTGTCCCAAGCCCACCTGTACTGGGTGCCACTTGGTAGACTACTAACACTACCTACGAACACCAGAAACTAGTTGCAACTCCTGGACAGAGATCATGTTGATTAATAAGTCCAGAGAGTCAATTAAGGATCCCAATGTGTGGTAGTAGTTGTTCATGGATCACAAACACAGAACTCAGTTCCTGAGGACGGCTGCAATGAGACAACACACCATGTACTCCTACATGGCCTCTCACAGCTACCTTTACCAAATCGTGTTCACACACTTAGCTCACACACAGTAGGACATGTTCACACACCTCTGATTCATCCCCGATGAATCAGACCTGACTCAACTCTAAGCAGTAGCAGGCATGACAAACACGCATGAATGAGTAGGCACATCAGGGCTCAAACAACTCCTACTCATGCTAGTGGGTTTCATCTATTTACTGTGGCAATGACAGGTCATGCAAAGGAAAGGGGTTCAGCTACCGCAGCATGTAACAAATGAATCGTTGTTGTCCTAATGCAGTAAAAGAGAGCAGAAGCGAGAGAGTGGGATTGTATCAGAATGAACAAGGGGGTTTTGCTTGCCTGGCACTTCTGAAGATAGTAATAGTTCTTCATTAGTGTCATCGAACTCATCGTCGGAACAACGTCTATTTGGGAGGGGGGGGGGGACAAACACTGGCAACAGAGAAAGAACACAATCAATGCAATGCAACAATATGATGCATGAGTATGACATGGCAATATGCTATGGTTTGAGCTAATGCAACTAGCAACCAGATTGAATGAAGTTGGTTTGAATCCAAGATTCAAATTCAAACTCCATATGTGATTTCTTAAATGCCATTTAATTGAATTGTCCTAAACAGTAGTCATAAATTGTTCTAACATGCATGAAAATGGTACATATGGATAAATTGGATTTTTCTGATCATTTTTCATATATAAATTATTGAAGTTAGCACTATTTTCTGGAATTTCCTAAATAAGAATAAATCCAGAAAAGGATTTACTATGTCAGCCTGGTGTCAGTGTGACGTCAGCAGGTCAAAGGCACTAGCCCAGGTCAAACCTGATGGCTGGGACCCACATGTCAGTGTAACAACTAACTAACAGCGTTAGTTAGTGTTAGGTTAGCACTAACCTAGGTTAATTAGGGCCTGGGCCCACATGTCAGTGGCTCATCTAATTAATTAAGTTAATTTAACACTAGTTAAACCTAATGCTAAAATAAGCAGGGGCCTGGGGAGGTCAAACACCTGGTCAGCGGTCAAACCTGTCGGCGGCTCGACGTCGGCGTGGCCCGAGACGGCGGCGCGGCTCGGAAAACGCCCACAGGGCACGGACGAGGCCGTTCTTGGGATCGCTGGAGAGCCCTTGCAGGCGCGCGTCGAGGGATGGTGGAGGCCGGGCCTATGGTGGCCGGAGCCGACAACGGTGAGATCCAAGGCGGCGGCCGGAGTTCGGGCAACGACGGGTTCGGTGCTACGGTGCATGGGAGGAGGGGCTGGTGGGCGCTACGGGCTCCTGGGAGTGCACTGGGTGCAGTGACGTGCTCGGTTTGGACGGAGGCGAACCAAAACGACGACGGCGACAAGTCCGGTGCCGGTGATGTCTTGGTCTCCACAGAAACGAGGGCTACGATGAGCTAATGGACATGGGAGTAGGGGGGATCGGTAGAGGAGCTCACAGAGAGTGCAGAGGTGGCCTTGGCGTGCTCGGGGAAGGCTCAGAGCATACAGCACGGCGGAGGTGATCTCGGCATCCCGAGGTTGAAGAAGAGGTCGGGGACGATGCGTCGGGGCGTCCGGCATCGCGTGAGTCATCGAGAAGGCGTAGACGACGGAGGTGGAGCTCATGGGAACGTCAGAGGGGCGAGGGGGTGGTTGGTCCTACGGCAACGACGAGCGGCGGCGACGGGCGCGCTCTGTGGTCACGTGGGAGAGAAACAGAGGAGGGGAGAGAGGACGATAGTGAGTGGTTGGGTTCGGGAACATGCGTGGCGTCTCCAGGGAAAGCCAGGGCGTCGAGGAAGCACGCAGGCAGGGAGGAGGTGGCCTGTGCGTGGCCAGCAGGCGGCCAGCACGCGCCCCTGTCCTTCTGTCCAAGGAGGAAGATGACAGGGGGCAGCGGTGGTGGGCTGGGCCGCCAACTATAGTACTGGGCCTGCTGATGGGCGCCAGGTAAGCTTCTTCCAGGTAAGTCCTTCTCTCTCTCTCTCTCTTTTATTTGTTTTAGTTTTCTATTTCTGTAGTTTGTAGGGCTTTATTAAAAATATTTAGGCATTTTCAAAAATCACCAAACTGCACATGCCCATTGTTTAGAACATATCCACCATGGAACATTTCAGTTTGGGATTATTTGGACGTTTAAAATATTATATAGCATTTGAATGCCCAAATGCAAATAGAGTATGATTTAATTCAGTGACCCAATGTTGTCCTAGAAAAATGTGAACCAATTTTGCCAGAGGTTCTAACCCAGGACAAAAATGATGGACATTTTAGAAGGGCATTTCAGGTTCATTGGAAAAGGTTTTGGTAAACCCTAATTGGTTTAAGGGGGGTGCTGGGGGTTCTGTCATCCCCATTTCATATTTAAGAGAAAATTTAAACATGATGCATGGAAGCTAATGCAAAGACAAGCAAGGCCTAAACTGGGGCTATCAAACAGTGCAAATAAACGCTGTGGCAAAACAAGTCTAGAACTGAAATCACTTCAGAAGAGCTCAAGAAACAATATCTGGGTACCCATAATGCTGGCAAGATGCTTAGCAAGCTTATTAATTTTCTCTTGTTTGGCGCTTAAATCCTGCAGCACTTGCTGTTGCACCAGAAAGTATGCATCTAAATTCTGTAGGGACTTCCTTAGTCCTTTGGCTTCCTGTCGCATAACATCTGATCGATGTCTTTCAACTTGAACTTGAGACTCAAGAAGCCGAACTGATTCTGGCAACGAGTTCGAAGAGCTGGTGCTAGCAGTAGTAGCCTGTAAATTGAACACTACATCAAGACATGACTTTGGGGTTGTCTCAGTGCCTTCAATTTAGTTTTTATCAGCTTTCTTGGAGACCAACAGGGATGTGTCATGATAACCCACAAGTGTAGGGGATCGCAACAACTTTCGAGGGTAAAGTATTAAACCCAAATATATTGATTCGACACAAGGGGAGCGAAAGAATATTCTTGAGTATTAGCAGTTGAGTTGTCAATTCAACCACACCTGGATAACTTAGTATCTGCAGCAAGGTATTTAGTAGCAAAGTAGTATGATAATAAAGGTAACGGTAGCAAAAGTAATATTTTTGGGTTTTGTAATAGTTGTGACAGTAGCAACAGAAAAGTAAATAAGCGAAGAACAATATGTGAAAAGCTCGTAGCAATGGATCAGTGATGGATAATTATGCCGGATGCGATTCCTCATGTAATAGCTAGAATATGTGACACAGAACTAGCTCCAGTTCATCAACATGTGACACAGAACTAGCTCCAATTCATCAATGTAATGTAGGCATGTATTCCGTAAATAGTCATACGTGCTTATGGAAAAGAACTTGCATCACATCTTTTGTCCTACCCTCCCGTGGCAGCGGGGTCCTAGTGGAAACTAAGGTATATTTAGGCCTCCTTTTAATAGAGAACCGGAACAAAGCATTAGCACATAGTGAATACATGACTCCTCAAACTACGGTCATCACCGAGAAGTATACGGATTATTGTCACTTCGGGGTTGTAGGATCATAACACATAATAGGTGACTATAGATTTGCAAGATAGGATCAAGAACACACATATATTCATGAAAACATAATAGGTTCAGATCCGAAATCATGGCACTCGGGCCCTAGTGACAAGCATTAAGCATAGCAAAGTCATAACAACATCAATCTCAGAACATAGTGGATACTAGGGATCAATCCCTAACAAAACTAACTTGATTACATGGTAAATCTCATCCAACCCATCACCGTCCAGCAAGACTACGATGGAATTACTCACGCACGACGGTGAGCATCATGAAATTGGTGATGTAGGATGGTTGATGATGACGACGGCGACGAATCCCCCTCTCTGGAGCCCCGAACGGACTCCAGATCAGCCCTCCTGAGAGAGATTAGGGCTTGGCAGCGGATCCGTGTCGTAAAACGCGATGAAACTTTCTCTCTAAATTTTTTCTCCCCGAACGTGAAAAATATGGAGTTGGAGTTGAGGTCGGTGGAGGTCCAGCGGCCCATGAGATAAGGGGCACGCCTAGGAGGGGGGGGCGCCCCCTGTCTCGTGGACAGGTGTGGGCCCCCTGGTGTACTTCTTTCGCCCAATAATTCTTATTAATTCCAAAAAGTGCCTCCGTGGATTTTCAGGACATTCCGAGAACTTTTCTTTTCTACACATAAAACAACATCATGGCAGTTCTGCTGAAAACAGCGTCAGTCCGGGTTAGTTTCGTTCAAATCATGCAAGTTAGAATCCAAAACAAGGGCAAAAATGATTGTAAAAGTAGATACATTGGAGATGCATCAACTCCCCCAAGCTTAAACCTTTGCTTGTCCTCAAGCAATTCAGTTGATAAACTGAAAGTGATAAAGAAAAACTTCTACAAACTCTATTTGCTCTTGTTGTTGTAAACATGAAAAGGTAGCATTCAAGTTTCAGCAAATATTATGAACTAACCATACTCACAATAACACTTAGGTCGCACAATTACTCATATCAATAGCATAATCAGCTAGCGAGCCATAATAATAAAACTCGGATGACAACACTTTCTCAAAATAATCATAACATGATATAACAAAATGGTATCTCGCTAGCCCTTTCTGAGAGTGCAAAATATAAATGCAGAGCACCTTTAAAGATCAAGGACTGACTAAACATTGTAATTCATGGTAAAAGAGATCCAGTCAAGTCATACCCAATATAAACCAATAGTAATGAATGCAAATGACAGTGTGCTCTCCAGTGGGTGCTTTTTAATAAGAAGGGTGATGACTCAACATAAAAGTAAATAGATAGGCCCTTCGCAGAGGGAAGCAGGGATTTGTAGAGGTGCCACAGCTCGATTTTAAAATAGAGATTGAATAACATTTTGAGCGGCATACTTTTGCTGTCAACGCAACAACTATGAGATGGTTGTATCTTCCATACTACATGCATTATAGGCAGTTCCCAAACAGAATGGTAAAGGTTTATACTCCCCCAACCACCAACAAGCATCAATCCATGGATTGCTCGAAACAATGAGTGACTCCAACTAACAACAGCCCTAGGGGAGTTTTGTTTAATTATTTTGATTTGCTTTGATCTTTTTGGATCATGGGACTGGGCATCCCGGTTACCGGCCCTTTCTCGTGAATGAGGAGCGGAGTCCACTCCTCTTGAGAATAACCCACCTAGCATGGAAGATATAGGCAGCCCTAGTTGTAACATGAGCTGCTCGAGCATACGAAACAGAATTTCATTTGAAGGTTTATAGTTTGGCACATACAAATTTACTTGGAATGGCAGGTAAATACCGCATATAGGAAGGTAGAGTGGACTCATATGGAACAACTTTGGGGCTTAAGGAGTTTGGATGCACAAGACTGGGAAGGCTAGCAAAAGACTAGGAAGCGACCAACTGAGAGAGCGACAACAGTCATAAACATGCATTAAAATTAATTCACACCGAATACAAGCATGAGTAGGATATAATCCACCATGAACATAAATATCATGAAGGCGATGTTGATTTGATTCAACTACATGCGTGAACATGTGCTAAGTCGAGTAACTCAATTCATTCAAAGGAGTATACCATCCCATCATACCACATCATAATCATTCTAATAGCATGTTGGCACGCAAGGTAAACCATTATAACTCATAGCTAATCAAGCATGGCACAAGAAACTATAATCTCTAAATGTCATTGCAAATATGTTTACTTCATAATAGCTGACTCAGAAACGATGAACTCATCATATTTACAAAAACAAGAGAGGTCGAGTTCATACCAGCTTTTCTCATCTCAATAAGTTCATCATATATCGTTATTATTGCCTTTCACTTGCACGACCGTACGCTGTGTATAATAATAAGAGTGCATGTGCATTGGACTAAGCTGGAATCTGCAAGCATTCAACTCAAGAGAGAAGACAAGTAATATGGGCTCTAAGTTAAATAAACAATCATGCATATGAGAGCAACTAAGCATTGTCAATATGGTCTTCTCGACCGCCAAAGGAAAGAACAGAAAAGAAAACTATTTACACGAGAAAGCTCCCAACAAGTAAGAAGAAGAACTAGAAATCTTTTTGGGTTTTCATTTTAATTTCTACTACAAGCATGAAAATTAAACTAACTATTTTTTTGGTCTTTATTAAGGTTTATCAAACACACAAGAAGAAAACTAGAAAAAGAAATTTAAACTAGCATCGATAATACAAAGAAAGAGTATGAGCACCGACGACTAGTGTGTGAACATGAATGTATAGTCGGTGAGAAATACGTACTCCCCCAAGCTTAGGCTTTTGTCCTAAGTTGGTCTAGTACCAAGGACCGCCTAGCTGATATCCATAAGTGAAACTGAGGTCATACTAAGATGCAGCGGCAACCACCTCCTGAGCTGCAGTGTGTTGGTGAGCTGCCTCCGCTCTCCTCTCGTGTTCAGCTGCTTCCTCCCTGGTGACAACATATCTTCCTTTTGCCTGATAATCAAAAAGGTAGGGAGCAGGAAGAGTAACATGGACGATGTTGCGTCTGTCATAGATTAGTCGATATTGGAGGAATTGTTCATTCCTCCCAAGAAATTGATGATGGACATTATCATATCTCCCTCTCGTGGGGCTATACCAAGATAATATAGCTACACGGGTTGCGTAAATTCCTCCAAATAAATTTCCCTTTCTACTATTATTCTGCAACCTACGTGCAACTATTGCCCCCAAGTTATAACCTTTATAACATAACACAACACTCTTGAGGACACACAGATCAGGGACACACATGTGACATGCTTCGTCTTTACCGTTAATGCATCTACCAATAAAGAGAGCAAAATGATGTATAGAAGGAAAATGAAGGCTCCCTATGGTAGCTTGTGCTATGTTCCTAGATTCTCCCACAGCAATACTAGCTAGAAAATCTCTAAATTCAGATTTGTGAGGATCATTAATATTACCCCACTGCGGGAGTTTGCAAGCAGTTGTGAAATCCTCCAAATCCATGGTATAACATGTATCATAAATATCAAATATGACACTAGGAGAATTACGCGCACAGTTAGATTTGAACCTACGCACAAAAGAATCAGTCAGTTGATAGTACTGCGGACACTTATCTTGTAAGAAGTCCTCTAGCTCGGCATTACGCACATACACGTCAAATTCCTCCTTGAAGCCTGCTTCGACAATAAAATCATCGGATGGCCACTCACAAGCTCGTACATCCGCGTCCCTCGGCAATTCAACATCTTGCTCTTGTATAGCAATCCTTGGCCCTTTCTTTGCCGAGGAACCACCTTGGTACATCCTTCTAAGCATAACTCTTTTTCTAAAAATTTCTGAAATTTTAGTAACTTCAAAATAAAAGTGAATAAAACAAAACAAGATTGATAGCAACTACTCCTACAAGTGCCTAGAGCCTATATCATGCATTGGAATAGCTTGGGACCTCATAAATTTAACATGCAAGCTTAAGAACATTGTCACCTTATGCAGCAAAAATTTGCAATGAATAAAGCACTAGAACAAAAACTAATTGGACCAATGGAGGAGTCACATACCAAGCAACAATCTCCCAAAGCAGTTTTGCGAATGGAGCTTTGAGCAAGGAGATCGAAAATCGCATCAAAATGAGCTAGAACTCGTGCTTGAGCTGGAAGGGGATTTTTTGGGTAGAAGATGAAGTATGTGGGTGCTAGCATAAGTGGAGGGGGGCCACCAGGGGCCCACGAGATAGGGGGGCGCACCCTATGGGGGGGCCCTCCACTCGTGGCATGGTGCTTGCCCTCCTGTAGTGTTTTTTGAGTGCCTAAAATCCTCAAATATTCCATAAAAAATCATACTAAATTTGCAGGGCATTTGGAGCACTTATATTTTCGGGATAATTTTTAATGCACGGATAATTCAGAAAGCAGATAGATAATACTATTTTTGCTTTATTTATTCTAAATAACAGAAAGTAAAAAGTGGGTACAGAAGGTTGTGCCTTCTAGTTTCATCCATCTCATGATCATCAAAATGAATCCACTAACAAGGTTGATCAAGTCTTGTTAACAAACTCATTCCGAATAACACGGAACCGGAGAAATTTCGAATAACACTAAGTTACCTCAACGGGGATATGAAAATCCACAACAATAAGAATATCATACTTTTTCTTGACAGTAGGGAGAGGAAATTCAAAACCTCCAATAATAATAGTTGGAACTTTTCCAATAGAATTTATGCTATGAACTTGAGATTGTTTCCTCGGAAATTGTGCCGTATGCTCGTTACCATTAACATGAAAAGTGACATTGCCTTTGTTGCAATCAATAACAGCCCCTACAGTATTAAGAAAAGGTCTACCAAGGATGATAGACATACTATCATCCTCGGGAATATCAAGAATGACAACGTCCGTTAAGATAGTGACATTTGCAACCACAACAGGCACATCCTCACAAATACCGACAGGTGGAGCAGTTGATTTATCAGCCATTTGCAAAGATATTTCAGTAGATGTCAACTTATTCAATTCAAGTCTACGATATAAAGAGAGAGGCATAACACTAACACCGGCTCCAAGATCACATAAAGAAGTTCTAACATAATTTCTTTTAATGGAGCATGGTATAGTTGGTACCCCTGGATCTCCAAGTTTCTTTGGTATTCCACCCTTAAAAGTGTAATTAGTAAGCATGGTGGAAATTTCAGCTTCTGGTATCTTTCTTTTATTTGTAATGATATCCTTCATATACATAGCATAAGGATTTACTTTAAGCATATCAGTTAAGCGCATACATAAGAAAATAGGTCTAATCATTTCAGCGAAGTGCTCAAAATCCTCATCATCCTTTGACTTAGATGGTTTAGGAGGAAAGGGCATGGGTTTCTGAATCCATGGTTCTCTTTCTCTACCATGCTTCCTCGCAACAAAATCTCTCTTATCATAACGTTGATTCTTTGATTGTGGGTGTCGGTTTCAAAACCGGCGGATCTCGGGTAGGGGGTCCCGAACTTTGCATCTAGGCGGATGGTAATAGGAGACAAGGGACACGGTGTTTTTACCCAGGTTCGGGCACTCTCGATGGAGGTAAAACCCTACTCCTGCTTGATTAATATTGATGATATGGGTAGTACAAGAGTGGATCTACCACGAGATCAGAGAGGCTAAACCCTAGAAGCTAGCCTATGGTATCATTGTTCTTCGTCCTACGGACTAAAACTCTCCGATTTATATAAACACCAGAGAGGGCTAGGGTTACACAGAGTCGGTTACAATGAGGGGAGATCTTCATATCGTATCGCCAAGCTTGCCTTCCACACCAAGGAAAGTCCCATCCGGACACGGGACAGAGTCTTCAATCTTGTATCTTCATAGTCCGGGAGTTTGGCCGAAGGTCATAGTCCGGCCATCCGGACACCCCGTAATGCAGGACTCCCTCAGTAGCCCCTGAACCAGGCTTCAATGACGACGAGTCCGGCACACAAGTTGTCTTCGGCATTGCAAGGCGGGTTCTTCTTCAAATTCCCTGTACCCGTCGAATAGTGTCCGGCTTCTAGTGTGTGCTGCCCTCCTCGGCTTCTGTGCCCCATAATGACCATATTCCATGTGTGGAACGAATGCGAAAAGCCAGGGGATTTTTTCATTTACCCCCCTGGTTGCATTAATGAACCGCCCATAAAAGAGACAGGGATTTAGATCCAATTCACACCATCTTCCCTCCGCGAGCCTTCATTAGAGTGCCTTCGACAGGGATCCATTCCACCATGGCCGGTCGGTGCAGCTCCTCCTCTCGCCTCTCCAGCCCTCGGCCCAGAGATTAGGGGCGGTGTTCCATTCCGCATAGCGAGTTAGTAGTGCTTCAGTCCAAGGGGCTTCTCCCCCCAGCATATATGGTCCCAGTTCGAGCCGGGATTGCTACCTATAACGGCGGAGAGCAGGCGGAGAGCGTCCCCAATCCCTCTCAAGGAGAGCGGGTATGCCTAGTCCCTTATTTGATGAGAGGACTCGGATTTCCAATTCATCAGTTTCTCCGAGGGTTGCTGGAGTTCTATGGCCTCCAGCTACACAACCTCACGCCCGCCTCCCTTCTGCACATTGCGGGCTTCGTGGCCCTCTGTGAGCTGTTCTTGGGCGTTGAGGCCCATTTCGCGCTGTGGAAGAGGTTGTTTTGCCTCGTGCCTTGTTCTTAGGAGGGGTCTATTTATCAAGTGGGCGGAGCCGAACTATGGCGCATCACCGGGACAGAATATCTATCCGGTACCCCAAAGAGGACATCCGAGGACTGGTCCTCGAAGTGGTTCTATATAGATGGCGTCCCCCTGCTGGACCCTCGGATCGGCCTCGCTGAGTTCAATAATGCTCCGTTGAAGAAGCACCAGAGTTGGCGCCCGCGGAATCCTTAGAGGGAAACTGATAGGGACGTCCTTTACCAGATGAGCCGGATAAGGTTGTTGGCTCATTCCGGACTAACCATGATCAAGGTCCTGGCCATATGCATTACGCGAGGGGTGCAGCCGCTTCAATACAGAGGCCACGCCATGTGGGATTTCAATGGGGAGGACGACGCCACCCGGTGCGGTCGTAAGGGGCCAGATTCGGCCGCCACTTTAACGAGGATCTTATCCGCTTTGTACAAGGGAGAAGAAGAAGAATTCCTCCGTGCCAACCCGGAGGGCGGATTCTCCATGTACAATCCACCAAGTTGGGTGAGCAAACACTTTCACTTGCCTACCCGCTTTTGAAATTCCCGTAGTTGAGTATTTAGTCTAGCAATGTTAAATGCAGGAGCTGCGCCAGACTGTGAAGGAGATAAACAGCCCTCCTCCACAACCCGAGGACCCAGAACAGTCCCTCGATCCGGACTCCCAAGAGGACCCGAACTTATGTGTGGAGCTAATCGATGGGGTGTTTCATCAATTGAGCAAGGACAACGCCTTAGTGGCCATTACGACCGACTATCCCGGACTACTTCCAGCCTCAAAGGTAACTGAGACCGAAGTCCTAGTATTCTCAAGGAGATCTATCCATGCTTTATCCTGCATGCCGTGAACTAATAGTGTTTCGTTTCGTAGGGTAAATCCTCGAGGCGGAAGGCCGAGCCCGCGGTGGGCAGCCAACAAGGGCTGCTGAAGCCAGGCGGGCCAAAAAGAAGTGCGGACCAGATCGAGATTCCGGCACAACGGTACGGCATGCAAATTTAACGCCTAGGGTTTATGCCCTTGAGTCTTACTAACGCTCACGATTTTCTTAGAAAGAAGAGAGCCCGCCGGACTATATCCGCCGGCCAAGGTTCAAGGCCGGGTCCGGAAGCGGAGACGGACACGGGCGCGCCTCGGGCGTTCCTCCGACAGAGGATGCCGACGGGCTATCTGCCACCAATCCAGAGGTGGAGAGTGCCCTGAACCACATGCGTCGCCGGACTGTTCTTCGTGATGCATGTTTTTCCCCAGAGGCATTATACGCCTTTAATACAGGAGATGCGTATCTCCGTGCCACTCAAAATGGTCTAGCCAGAGCCATAGAGCAGTATGTAAAATACATACAGGTGAGTAAAATTGAAGGTTATATATGTCGGTAGCCCCCGAGACTTGAAACAGTGAAGATAACTGTTTTAAGGATCTTGTGCCATGCAGTGTCTTACAAAGAAGAATACGCAACTATCCCAGGAGCTTGAAGAGTGCAAGGCCCAACTCGAGGCCGCACTGGCCACTTCAGAAAATGCCAAGGGGGCGCCCTCAGGTAATATATGCTTCGAAAGATAATTCCGTTATGAAGTTCGGCAGGTGTGCAACCCTGACGATAATAGTGCAGATGGGGCCGGTGTAAATCCGGACAAGCAACAACTCCTATGCCAACTAAAGGCTAGCGACAGAGTGCTGACGAGGGTGAGGCAAGAGAAGAACAAACTTCAAGACGCCAATACCCAACTGGGCGAGGAACTAAAGGATGTTCGTATTCAGCTGTCTGCTTCCGTAAAGGAGAATCAACGACTTCGATGCGGCATTTTTAGTAAGTACTGGAATGAATCTTCGAAAAAAGAATTCGACGAGGAAGTCGATTGACAGAGCTATGTCTGTAGGTCTGATGATAGGTCGTCTTGCGGAGGAAATGCCCAGTTCAACGGGAGACCTTCTTCCCGAGCTGTTGCAACTGCATGAACGAGTTCGGCAGGCAATGCAGAGCGTCATTCAGGCTATGTGGCCATCCCCCTCCATGCCCGAAGGCCTTGGGGAGCTTACAAAGAAGCTGGAGGGAGTGCGGCAGCGCTTCCGGTTGTGGAAGATATCGGCCTGCCGTCAAGGTGCCAGGGAGGCTTGGGCCATGGTGAAGACTCGGTACACGAAGGCTTACCCAAACCACATGGCTGAGGTCGGCCCTATGGGTCCTGACGGAAAGGAGATCCCTGTCAGCTTAGTATATGTCCAGGTAGAGCTGGTTGCAAAGTATTCCCATCAGGACTGTAAATTAGACCGCCAATTGGATGGTATTGAAGAAGAATATACCGAGTCGGATTGACTCTGTAATTTAAAAGGACATGAAAAATGCCTTCTAGCCGGATTGTAGATCGTTTGTCATTGCGGACATTTTCGCTTCGACCTCTGGACCCTATAATCCGGAGTGTGTCCGAATACCCTCTCGATTATGTAAGAACCGGGGCATGCATGGAGACTAGGTGTAGGGGTCATAATTGCTTTAGCAAACAAGTGCCCAACTAGTTATGCTATATTACATGGTTAGTAAGAAACATCTTCCAGGGAGAATAGTTCCGTTAGGGGCTCCTTTCCCTGGGAGGCATGCCCTAAAGTTCATGTCCGAACTACTAAAAAGAGCAGAAAAGCATCTGGGGGCAGATAAATAAACGGAAAGATCATCTTTTAGTTCACCGACTGAATATTCCCTTAAGAACGCTAGCTTTCGGCCTCACCCAGTCTGAGGTACACATCCGGCTGACCCGGCAGTAACAATCGCAGAGGTGCTCCCTTTACCACCTAGCCGAACGAACGGGAACGTAGGGGTAAGCACAGGAGCCAGGAAACCCAGCTTGGCCAAAACTTAAGTCATATCGATGCATATAATGGTGTATAAAAGGTTCATGCGGAAGTGTCACACATGTTTTGGGCATGAGGCCCGTTTTATATAAACTTCTGATAAAGAAGCCCCCAGGTATGATGAGCGTGGGTGGCGCGTTAGGTATGTGCGAACAATGCACATGCAAGCCCCTAAGGGCTTGGGAGAAAAAAGGTGGGGAGAAGGAACAAAATCCCGGACAGCTAATGTGAAAAAATAAAAATAAAAATAAAAAGGGGACAGAGGAAGAAGACAAACACAGAGTCCGGCGCTAGGCGTAGAATCTTCGTAGGCGTGTTGTGTTCCATGGGTTCGGCTCGAGTCGGTTGTCCGATGCGTTTTGCAGACGGTATGCTCCACCGGTCAGTACTTGGTCGATTATGAAGGGACCCTCCCATTTGGGCTTTAGTCTGTCCTTTTTCTTGTCCGGCAGGCGTAGAACTAGTTCGCCAATGTTATAAGTTTTGGCCCGTACTTCTCTGCTTTGATATCTTCGAGCCCGCTGTTGATAGAATGCGGAACGAGCTTTTGCCACATCGCGCTCCTCCTCCAATGCGTCCAAGTTGTCCTGCCGATCGAGCTTGGCTTCTCTTTCTTCGTACACGCGCACTCGAGGTGAGTCATGAATTATGTCGCATGGCAGTACTGCCTCTGCGCCGTATACCATAAAAATGGTGTGAATCCGGTAGTGCGATTCGGCGTGGTCCGCAGCCCCCAGACTACAGAGTCAAGCTCCTCTACCTAGTGCGTGTTAGATTCCTTGAGGGATCGCACTAGTCTGGGTTTGATCCCACTCATAATGAGACCGTTGGCTTGCTCAACTTGACCATCGGTTTGAGGGTGATAGACTGAAGCGTAGTCGAGCTTAATGCCCATGTTTTTGCACCAGAGTTTAACTTCATCGGCCATGAAGTTTGTGTCGTTGTCAGTTATGATGCTGTGGGGGATGTCGTAACGGTGTACAACCCCGGATATGAAGTCTATCACCAGTCCGGATTCGGCCGTCTTTACAGGCTTGGCCTCTATCCATTTGATGAATTTGTCCACCATGACCAGTAGATATTTTTGCTTGTGGGTTCCTCCTTTAAGCGGTCCAACCATGTCAAGCCCCCAGACCACAAAAGGCCAGGTAATGGGTATAGTTTGTAGGGCGGTAGGCAGCATGTGGCTTTGGTTGGCGAATAACTGGCAACCAACGCATCGCTGCACTAAGTCCTGAGCGTCTGCCCGGGCCGTTGGCCAATAAAATCCGGTACGGAAGGCCTTGCTTACAAGGGCCCGGGCTGCGTCATGGTGCCCGCCGAGTCCGTCATGAATTTCAGCCAGAAGGTCTCGCCCTTCCTCTTCGTAGATACACCTTTGAAGGACTCCGGTTCTGCTTTTATTATAAAGCTCTCCCTCGTGGAGTTTATAGGCTTTAGATCGCCGCACTATGCAGCGGGCCTCGTTTTGGTCCTCGGGGAGTTCCTGCCTAGTTAGGTAGGCAAGGAATGGTTCTGTCCATGGGGCAATGACTGCCATTATTGTGTGGGCTGACGACGTTGTTTCTTTGGTGGAGCCACCAACTGTGTCAGAGTGTTCGGTGAGGGGCAGTGTGGTTTTGTCCGGGCTATTGTTTCCGGACTCTCCCTCCCATGATACGGATGGCTTGAACAGCCTCTCTAGGAAGATGTTGGGAGGGATGGCATCGCGCTTGGCGCCAATGCGTGCCAACACGTCTGCTGTCTGGTTATTCACCCGGGCTATGTGATGAAATTCGAGCCCCTCAAACCGAGCTGACATCTTTAAGATGGCATTGCGGTAAGCTGCCATTTTCAGATCCTTGGTGTCAAAGTCTCCATTTATTTGGGATATTGCAAGGTTTGAATCCCTGCGGACCTCTAGGCGCTGGATGCCCATGGAGACTGCCATCCGGAGACCATGTAAAATGGCCTCGTATTCGGCTGCATTGTTGGAATCCGTGTACATTATCTGAAGTACGTATTGGACTATATCTCCGGTTGGGGACGTCAGAACGACGCTAGCCCCCAGGCCAACCAACATTTTGGAGCCGTCGAAGTGCATGATCCAGTTGGAGTATGCGTCATACTCTTTAGGGAGCTCGGCTTCGGTCCATTCGGCGATGAAGTCGGCCAAAACCTGTGACTTAATAGCTCGCCTTGGCTTGTAAGTTATGTCGAACGGGAGGAGCTCGATGGCCCATTTAGCAATCCGGCCCGTTGCGTCGCGGTTGTTTATAATATCATTAAGAGGTACTTCGGATGCCAGTGTTATTGAACACTCTTGAAAATAGTGTCGCAGCTTCCGGGATTCCATGAACACTGCGTATGCTATCTTTTGATAATGCGGGTACCGTGACTTGCATGGAGTTAGGACAGTGGACACGTAGTAAACTGGTTTCTGGAGAGGGAACTTGTGTCCGTCCGTTTCTCATTAGACGACGAGCACCGCGCTTACAACTTGATGGGTTTCCGCGATGTATAACTGCATTCATTCACCCGTGTTAGGAGCGGCCAGGACCGGAATTGTTGCCAGTATGGCTTTTATTTCTTCGAGTCCGGTCGTGGTGGCATCCGTCCACTCGAAGTGTTCGGTGCGGCGCAGGAGGCGATAGAGGGGTAATGCCTTTTCTCCTAAGCAGGAGATAAAGCGGCTTAGAGCCGCCACGCATCCTGTCAATTTTTGTATTTGTTTGAGGTCTTTTGGGGTATCCAATTGTGACAGAGCTCCGATCTTGGCTGGGTTTTCTTCAATTCCTCTACCGGATACGATGAAGCCCAAGAGCTTTCCGGCTGGTACGCCGAAAACGCATTTGTCCGGGTTGAGCTTAATGTCATATGTTCGGAGATTGTCAAATGTGAGCCTCAAGTCATCTACTAGAGTATCGACGTGTTTGGTTTTGATGACCACGTCATCTACGTACGCTTGAACTGTTTTGCCAATCTTGTTGGCCAGACATGTCTGAATCATGCGCTGATATGTTGCGCCGGCATTTTTGAGCCTGAAGGGCATCGTGTTGAAGCAGAATGGGCCGTATGGGGTGATGAATGTCATTGCGGCTTGGTCTGACTCTACCATCTTGATTTGGTGGTAGCCAGAGTATGCATCGAGGAAACACAATGAGTCGTGTCCTGTGGTGGCGTCGATGATTTGATCAATTCAGGGGAGTGGGAAAGGATCATTTGGGCAGGCCTTATCTAGGTCTTTGAAATTGACACATAGGCACCAAGATTTGTCCTTCTTTGGTACCATCACCAGGTTTGCTAGCCAGTCCGGATGTTTTATATCTCTGATGAATCCGGCTTCCAGCAGTTTTGCTAGCTCCTCTCCCATGGCTTGTCTCTTGGGTTCGGAGAAACGCCGTAGAGTATGCTTGACGGGCTTAAACCCTTTTAGGATGTTCAGGCTGTGCTCAGCCAGCCTGCATGGGATTCCTGGCATGTCTGAAGGGTGCCAGGCGAAAATGTCCCGATTTTCTCGCAAGAATTCTCTGAGAGCGGCGTCTACATCGGGTTTTAGTTGTTCCCTGATGGAGACCGTTTTTGTGGGGTCCGTTGGATGGACTTGGAATTTGACTATTCCGTCCGCTGGTTTGAAAGAGGTGGACTTGGATCTCTTATCTAGTATCACATCGTCCCTGTCCACCGTGGAGCGCAATGCAATTAGTTCCTCGGCCGCTAGGACTTCGGATAATGCCTCCAGGGCCAGTGCAGCTGTCTTGTTTTCGGCGCGGAGCACTGTGTCCGGATCACTTGCAAGAGTGATGATTCCGTTGGGTCCAGGCATTTTGAGCTTCATGTACCCATAATGGGGTATGGCTTGAAAAATTGTAAATGCTTCTCGCCATAGCAGAGAGTGGTATCAGCTGCTGAACGGGGCCACTTGGAACGTGACCTCCTCGGATCTGTCATTATCCGGCGTGCCGAACACCACATCCAGTGTGATTTTTCCTGAACAGCACGCTTCCCGGCTTGGTATTATTCCTCTAAAGGTTGTGTTGCTTCGCTCAATGCGGCTCCAGTCTATTTCCATTTTTCGCAGGGTTTCCTTGTAGATGAGGTTAAGTCCGCTGCCGCCGTCCATGAGTACCATTGTAAGTCGGAAGCCGTCCATTATCGGACTGAGGACCAATGCGACTGCTGCTCGGGCTGTCCGGAATTTAGGTTCGTCACTGGCATTAAAGGTAATAGCCATGTCACTACATGGGTTTATTGTTGCTACTTGGTAGACTTCAGTAAGGTTGCGGAGCATTCGTTTCCTCGCATTGTTTGATGCGAAGGTCTCGAAGACTGTCGACACCGTACTGGCGTTTCTGGGGAGGTGTTCTTCCGGTTCTGGAGTTAGAAGCTCCTCGCCACTTCTGGCCACCTGCCGAAGTATCCAACATGCTCTAAGGCTGTGAGTTGGTGTGACTTCCCCTAAACTATGGATTTTACAGGGTCCATTGAGCCATCCCTCCAGTACGGTCCCATACCCTATAGAGGGTTTTTGTTTTTTGATGTTTTGCTCAGATGCCTGGCGATAATGCGCCCTTTTGTTTCAGACTCGTGTTGTATTCAGGGCCGGATTGTCCCAGAATTTATCTTCGGTTTTCCGAACGCTTTCTGTCGCATAGTACTTTCATACTATGGATGTAAAGTCGGCGAAGCGTGTAATTTCGCGGCGACTTGTGGCGTTGAGGATTCCGATGTCCGTGCAGTTGTTACAGAAGAATGAAATTGCTTCTTTCTCACGGCAGTCCTTTATCCTGTTCATAACCAGGAGGAATCTGGCCAAATAGTGGTGTACTATTTCCCCGGGCTCTTGCCGTATTTGGGATAAATCCCTTATAGTTGGGTGGGCGGGTGGATTTAAATCCGGAACCTTGCCCGATATAAGATTCAGGGGCCAAGAAATTTCCGAATTCGGAAGCTTGCTTTCTTCGACATTATTCAATGAATCAGGCCTGCTGCCTGACTTTAGGTTCAGGGCTTTGGCAGCATCCTCCCCTCCGTGGGTGTCCGGCTTGGAGGGGTCGGGAATCCGGACACATCTGGTCTTTAGGGAGAGCGAAGATTCACAGCATTGTTCTTCCACCACTACAACGTGGTGGGTGACCTGGGGAGAGTCGATCTCTCTCTGATCGGGTTTAAGCCCAATCTGGTCGTAATCTGTAGCGACTCCCAGGGCAGCAATGCGATCCAAGAGCTCGTTCAGGGAAGAGAGCTCCGTCGGATCTAACTGCTCGGCGAGCTCCGAGCTGATGTGGAGATTGCTTTCGATGGCCCGAGAGGTCATCGTCGGCGCAGCGGCCGAACAGGCGGTCATCAAAAACCTGCCTAGCCGGAGAGTTTGGCCGACAGCCAAAGCTCCTTTAGCAATAGCACCGTCTTTAAAGACGGGGTGCGACATCCTTCCTGATGGTGACGACACAGAGGAACTCTCAATGAAAGCACCAATGTCGGTGTCAAAACCTGCGGATCTTGGGTAGGGGGTCCCGAACTGTGCGTCTAGGCAGATGGTAACAGGAGACAAGGGACATGGTGTTTTTACCCAGGTTCGGGCCCTCTCGATGGAGGTAAAACCCTACTCCTGCTTGATTAATATTGATGATATGGGTAGTACAAGAGTGGATCTACCACGAGATCAGAGAGGCTAAACCCTAGAAGCTAGCCTATGGTATCATTGTTCTTCGTCCTACGGACTAAACTCTCCGGTTTATATAGACACCGGAGAGGGCTAGGGTTACATAGAGTCGGTTACAATGGGGGGAGATCTTCATATCGTATCGCCAAGCTTGCCTTCCACGCCAAGGAAAGTCCCATCCGGACACGGGACAGAGTCTTCAATCTTGTATCTTCATAGTCCGGTAGTTCGGCCGAAGGTCATATTCCGGCCATCCGGACACCCCCTAATCCAGGACTCCCTCAGTGGGTTATCAAGATCAATAGCAGGTTCAATCTCTACTTCATTGTTTTTGCTAGGTTGAGCATCAACATGAACATTATCATTAACATTATCACTAGGTTCATGTTCATCACCTGATTGTGTTTCAACATTGTCGGTGTACAAAACTAGGGGCCTAGCTTTTTACCCCTTTACTTGTGCACGGGCAGTCAGAGCCGCCTGCCACGGCCGCACATGAGAAAGGCAAAGGAGGGAAGCCGGAGAAAAGCCAAGGCCACAGGGACAAGCAAAGAAAAATAACAAAGGACCAAGACCACAAAGGTTGCATGGGCAATAGAGGTTACCCCGGCAAGGACCCTTGCCGAGGGCAGCCCCAGCAGCCCAGGCAAGATCCTTGCTGGGGCAGCTCGTCCACACCCACTGAGTGAACCACCTTCGAGCCCACCAACGCTGACCAGTCGCGTCAGGACAGGGTTCGGGAGGCACCTCCGTGGTGGCATGCAGAACTTTGTGAAGACATAGAACAATCAAGGTCAAATGGGGATAGGAAGGCGGTCGTCCCCACCGAAGAAACCCACAGGATCCCCCGGCAAGATCCTTGCCAGGGAAGCCTGCGCGCCACGGCAAGGCCCTTGCCGGGCCACCCGGAAGACCGTCGTGAAGCATCCCGGCAAGGCCACTGCCAGGCACGGAACAGCCAGGTTCCTACTGCTGTTCGTCCGCAGCCGCCAACCCAACCAGCTGGGCAGGCACCTGCGTGGCAACATGCAGACCTTGGTGGAGGCTCGACCACCGCGACACCTCAGCTGCCTGCCTGCCTACATGGTGCAGAATGCGTTGCTGGCCGGGGGGCATGTCGAAGCCAGGAGGGGCGGCGACGGACAGGACGGGCCTCACCCCCGTCCCCTAATAAAGTGACGGACACCTAAGCCCCGCATTTAATGCATCTTGTCCTATAATACTAGCGATAACCTCGCAACACTGTAACACTTTCCACCTCTTGTGTGCCACTGTGGCAGCCCCTTTCGCGTGTAAAAGGAGGCCCATGGCATACTAAGAAGGGATTCGGCTCTTTTGAACCTCACAGCACACAGAGCTAGTTCGAGATCTCAAGAGCACTAATACAACCACCAAAGAAGGATCGTAGGGTTTTACGCATCTTTGCAGCCCGAACCTGGGTAAATCCTCTGTGTGTCATCCCCTAGTCCCGCTCTTCTCATGACTCCGTGCCCTGCAACCGCAGAAGGGATTCCAGTGATCCCATAGGTGTCGTTTTCCACCGACATCTTTTGCGCGCCAGGTAGGGGGCAGCGCTATTGAGAGAATTTGGCATAGGGGTGGGCCTGGCGGTTCATCATCGCCGCGGCATCTGCGGAGAAGGCGACCAAGAGGGCAGCGCTGCCCGTTGGCGTGAAGGGTTCTGAGGCAGCGACGAAAGATCTAAGTCATGCTAAACTTTAAGTTTTTATCCTTAAATATAAGGTTGTCTTCCACGGCGGTTCTGCCTATGTATGGGAAACCTGTACGCGAAGGGGCCCTCCTGCGATTGGCAATGCCCTTGTTCTGTTTCGATCCCGCTCAACAGTCCGAGCGGCGCGTCAAGAGCGGCAGGGTGGCCTTCCGCCACCAGCCACGCTCTCGTCACTCGAGTCAAGCTCGACAGATCGGGCGGCCGCGCTGGCGGCGGTAAGGTGCTTCGCCGGCGGCAAGCATGCCTGGCAGGCTAATGGGGATCCGTCCTAAGGGCACCACCCCGGGTTACGTGTCGGCAAGCTTACCCAATCGACGTAGGGCATACATACAAAGGAGAACCTAGCCGGAGACTAATATGCATAGTTTCAGGGGTACTGCAGAGTCATATTACATAAATTGCTGCCGCGGTTCTAACTAAAGATAGCACTTGTCTTGGTCACGGACCTGGAGCGGCGGTAAGAAATGAAGTGCTCAGTCCCGGCGCTGGCCCTCCAACCTCTTGATCTTGTCGATGCGGCTGAGGATGGGCTAGATACACCCGTTGAGCGTTGTGATGTCAGCATCCTCCGGCAAGCTCTTCAGCACCGCTCCGAAGTCGAGGTCAGGATGCCAGTGCGCTATCTTGACGAGCACCCTGGTGATGACCACTTGGCAAAGAATTCGGGATTCTTTGGCAAGGGAGGCCGCCCGGTTGGAGTGGAGCCACTCCAAGGTGCCAACGACCCTCTCAAAGTATATGGTCAGGCTGGCGTTGGGGCTCAGGTTCGCTTCTGGGGCGTACTCCATGCCCGGCACCCCCATAATGGCCAGCTGGTCGGCGGCCGAGTTTGCGACGGCGGCAAGTCGCTCAAGCCAGCGTTTCTCGTCCGCCTTGTGATCCTTGAGGTTGGCGGTCTTGTTCTTCAGCAGCTGCTTCTCCATCTCCAGCTCCTTTGTCAGGAGTCCCTCCCGGGTCAAGGCCCCGGACAACACCTTCTCGAGGTCTCCCATCTTCTTCTTGAGATCTTTGATGGAGGCATTGGCTTCAGAGAGCTCTCCAGACTTGCCAATGATCTTGCCCTGCGCCTCTGTCAGAGTGCTGTTGAGCATGTCCTTCTCGCGGGACAGCTTCAGAGTTTGATCCTCCAGCTCCTTCACCTTGTCGGTGTGAGCCTGAGCAAGGGCGTTGAGTGCCTTTTGATGCCTCCCCTCTAGCTCCTGGGTCCGCTGTAGGACAAGCTTGTCCACTTCTTCATCTTTGCCGCGAAGAATAGCGGTGAGCTTCTCCTCGCACGTGGTAAGGTCCTCCTCCTGGGTCTTCACAGCGGCCTCGTGCTGGGACCGGATGGCTGCGGCCTCGTCGGCCAGCATCTTCGCCGTCTCCTAGGCCTTCTCGATGTCGGCCAGCCTCATAGTGAGCTCCAAGTCGCGCCTGGCCAGCTCGGCCTGAGCGGTCTTCAGCTCGTCCTGAGCCTGGCGCCACCAACCCTGGGCCTCGGCGACACGCTCCTCAAAATTTGCCTCCACTTTCTCCACCACCGCCGTCTTGGACTTGGCCTTGTCAAGGCGAGCGCGGTGGAGAGCCTGGAGTTTCCGGAAGCTGGCACCCATGGCCCAGAGCAGCCGCTCCTCCTGCGAGCCAGCAATGCTCGTCTCGTCAATGACGTGAAGACCGGCGCCGGCGAGCACCTCGTTGTCAAACAGTTCCCCCTCGACAGGGGCTCTGAAGCTTGACGCGCCTGGAAGGTGTACGAAGAGGTCATCGCCCACCTTCAGGTACTTGCCGGAGCCAGAGGCGGTGGAGGAGGGGGGCTGATCGTCAACCACTGCCTCCTTGGCAGTGGCCTCACCGGTTCCCTTAGCAGGTCCCTTACTGGGCTCCTCAGCACTCTCCTTGTCGGAGCCTTCAGTGGGCCCCTTGGCGGCGTCCTTGGCGGCGTCCCTGGCACTCTCCTCGGCAGCAATCTTCTCCGCCTCTGCCGCGGCCTCTGTGGTGACATCCTCGATGGTGGTGTCGAGGTCCTCCGAAGAAGGGCCTGGACACCAAGAAAGAGACGGGGTGGAGCCAAGATCGAAAGCTGATGAGGAAAGGCGGAAGAGAAGAATGTAAAAAGAAAAAAAAACGGGTAGCCTACCTGTGCCAGGCCGAGGGGCGGAAGCTTTTTCCCCGCCAAGGTCCGGCGCCGAATGGAATCCACCAGCGCATGTGTTCTCCTCCTCCTCCTCAGTGTGCATGACCTCGGTGCTCGGTGCCCTTGCCGGGGATGCCCCTCGGGGCAGTGTGGTTGACCAGGGAGGCACGATAGGAGAAGCCCTTTGTGGATCCCCTTGGTGTTGCTCCCATCCTGCACCCACGGCATGGTTAGCACAGAAGCATCACGCATAACTCACGTTGATGGAGGGCGGGTGGTGGACTCACGCTTGGGGGCTGGGCCCGGGGCTGCTGTCCGGGCTACTCGACACCACCACTGGCATGCCGGAGGTGCCTGCCGGGGGCTAGCTACTCGCCGACGACCGGGGCCTCTTCATCCTCTGGGCCAGCGTCTCCACATCCCTCCAAAATGAAGGCAAGTGAGTAACGCCGTCAGGAGATGTGCGAGGAATGAGGCAGGAAAGCAGAGCCTTACTCAACATTTCCTTCCTCCTCCTCCTCCTCCTCTGGTGCCTTCCTTTTCCTCGCTGCGCTGGGTGACCCGGAGTATCTGTCCGAGCTGAGGGGCCCGAAGTCAAAGGCAACCCCCGCGCCAATGCCTGCCGGCGGCGAGGAAGGCGGTGGCGTCTGAGAACGCCTGGACGACGAGGAAGCAGGTGTCCTCCTCCTCGCTGCCTTGGCTTCCGCAGCCTTCTTTGTCACTGCAGCCCTCATGTGGTGCGTCGCTGCTCCCTGCGCCAGCCCTAGCTGCGAGGCCCGGCGAGGGCGAACCGGCTCGCCGGAGGCAGCTCGCCGTAGAACTCGCCCCCTCCCGGTGGCCGGAGGGACGGAGGCTGCAATCTCCTCCTCCTCATCTTCCTCCGAAGCCCCGATGACGACGTCCTCAACCAGGGGGCCCCAACGCCGGCACCACTGGCCTCCCTAGCGGCTGCCGCCCATCGGGAGAGGTCCTCCTCCTCCTCTTCCGCCACGACGCTGTCCACCGCACTGTCGGTGCTGCCGGCCTCCACAGCGAGCCTCGTCAACTCCTCGGCAAGCCTCGCCTCCCACAACCTGCGGGCGATGTATTCCAACTCCAACTGAGAAGTGTCCTGGACAAGCCGCGGCTCATCGGTGACATATGCCTCGTGCAAGGTGTGGAAAAACTCCTGCACCCTGAGCTCGTCAGGCTCGACCCAGCTCGGGTCAAGGCCATGCGCCTTAAAAAGCTGCATCATGGCAATGATATCTTACTGATGAGAGTTGTTGCTGAGCGGGACCACCCCCGTAGGCAACTTGAAGACGGGCTCCTTGTCCACCTTGCCGGCCTTCGCGGCATGTCTTGCCACCTTGACGGACCGCTCCACCTCGCCCTCTTCATTAACCTCAAGCTGGAAGATTCGCTGGCACAAATGAGCATGCCTCAGCACTGTCAGGTTATGGTTGAGGCCGGGGTGAAGCCACATGATATCAGCAGCATTTACAAAAAGACAGGTCGGCCTCCCCTTATCGTGCAGAGGGGCAATCCGGCGACGAATGAAGTCCGCACCAATCATTTCAAAGGTGAGCCCAGCTCGGGTAAGCCTGATGATCCTGGTGGTGGCGATCGTGAGCTTCTCGCCATTGACATTGACGTCGCCCCAGTCCTTTCCTCGGACCGGCGCCACCTGACGGACCTCACAGAACACCGGCGGGTTCTCCTCCTCGATATAACACCATCGGCCCCGCCACTCTTCCCACCTCTCCTTCATGGCGCCGTCCGAGTATGCTCCCTTGGCCCTTGGGATCCAAGCGACGCTGCCGGTGATGGTGCCTTCCTTTTGGATCCGGGGGGAGAAATAATGGCGGAAGAGCGCCGTGCTGGGATGCACCCCGACGAAGCCCTCACAAAGGTGTGTGAAAAGGGCCATACACGCCACGACATTTGGGGTGAAGTCTACGGGGCAGAAGCCGAAGGTGTACATGATATCCTTGAAGAAATCAGAGAAAGGGGGACAGAGCCCGCAGGAGAAGTAGTCGAGGAAGAAAGAGTACCGATTTGGGGAAGGCTTGGCACTGACGGGGACAATGCGTGTGGCCAGATGCCCTGTCGTCTCCCCCCCCCCCCGTCTTCAAGCCCCACAGGACCTTGAAGTACTCCCGGAGCATGGACACGTCGACCATCGAGGGGAAAAGGGCGAACTGCACCCATCGCACCGCGAGCTCGCTCTCCGACGGCTCCGCCGTGTTGGCATCCTTGGCTGCCCCCTTTCCTTTGGAGGATTTGGGTGCCATTGCGGTCGCGGAAAGTAGGGGAGGGCAGAAGCATATCGGCGATGAGTGGGAGTGGAGGGCTCGAGGAAGAAGAAGAGGGGCGGCGGTTTCCAGATGGAGGGAGGCGCAGGAAAGGGGCAAAGTGAGCAGCGCGCCCGCGATTATCCCTTTTTTATGCGGAAAACGCGAGCCGACTCCTCTCCCATTAACTGCGACGCGAACCATGCGTGCGGTCGCCATCCCATGCATGCCCCCCATGTCACACACTCATGACTCCACGTCACGCGTTCAACGCAGGTCGTGGGGAAGCGCAGCGGGCAGAACAGTTGCGCGGTAAAATCCGCCTCAACTGCCCACGCACAGTTCTGGGCCTGGCCCAACAACGCGTTGCGCCTATGTGTGACCCATGCCTAGGGGCTCCTGTCGGTGTACAAAAGTAGGGGCCTAGCTTTTGACCCCTTTACTTGTGCACGGGCAGTCAGAGCCGCCTCCTACGGCCGCACATGAGCAAGGCAAGGGAGGGAAGCCGGAGAAAAGCCAAGGCCACAAGGACAAGCAAAGCAAAACAACAAAGGACCAAGACCACAAAGGTTGCACGGGCAATACAGGTTACCCTGGCAAGGACCCTTGCCGAGGGAAGCCCCAACAGCCCCGGCAAGATCCTTGTTGGGGCAGCTTGTGCACACCCACTGAGCGAACCACCTTCGAGCCCACCAACGCTGAGCAGTCGCGTCGGGACAGGGTTCGAGAGGCACCTCCGTGGTGGCATGCAGATCTTTGCGAAGACATAGAACAATCAAGGTCAAATGGGGATAGGAAGGCGGCCGTCCCCACTGAAGAAACCCACACGATCCCCCGGCAAGATCCTTGCCGGGGAAGTCGGCGCGCCGCGGCAAGGCCCTTGCCGGGCCACCCGGCAAGACCATCGCCAAGCATCCCGGCAAGGCCACCGCCAGGCCCGCACCAGACAGGTTCCTACTGCTGTTCGTGCGTAGCCGCCAACCCAACCAGCTGGGCAGGAACCTGCGTGGCAGCATGCAGACCATCGTGGAGGCACCACCACCGCACCACCTCAGCTGCCTTCCTGCCTACGTGGTGCTGCATGCGTTGCTGGACGGTGGGCGTGTCAAAGCCAGGAGGGTGGCGACGGACGGGACGGGGCTCACCCCCGTCCCCCATTAAAGTGACGCACACCTAAGCCCCACATTTAATGCATCTTGTCATGTAATACTAGCGATAACCTCACAACACTGTAGCACTTTCCACCTCCTGTGTGCCACTGTGGCAACCCCTTTTGCCTATAAAAGGAGGCCCATTGCATACTGAGAAGGGATTCGGCTCTTTTGAACCTCACAGCACCCAGAGCTAGTTTGAGATCTCAAGAGTAATAATACAACCACCAAAGCAGGATCGTAGGGTTTTACACATCTTTGTTGCCTGAACCTGGGTAAATCCTCTGTGTGCCATCCCCTAGTTCTGCTCTTCTCACGATTCCGCGCCCTGCTACCACAGAAGGGATTCCAGTGATCCCATTGGTGTCGTTTCCCACCGACAAGCATCACAAATAGAAATAACATTGGGATTCTTAGGTATGTCTACAGTAGGTTCACTAGAAGCATGCAAAGTCCTATCGTTTTTCTTTCTCTTCTTTTTAGAAGAACTAGGTGCCTCTAAATTATTTCTCTGAGAATCTTGCTCGATTCTCTTAGGGTGGCCTTCAGGATACAAAGGTTCCTGAGTCATTCTACCAGTTCTAGTAGCCACTCTAACAACAATGTCATGTTTATTATTTAATTCGTCAAGCAAATCATTTTGAGCTTTGAGTACTTGCTCAGCTTGAGTAGCAACCATAGAGGCATATTTGCTAATGAGTTTGAGTTCATCTTTAACTCTAGCCATATTATCGCTTACGCGTCCTACCTTGAAAGCATTATTCTTTAACTCTCTACCAACATAAGCATTAAAACTTTCTTTTCGAGCCATAAAGTCATCTAATTCATCTAAGCACAGGCTATGAAATTTATTAGAGGGGATTTCAACTTTATCATTTCTATAGAGAGAATTTACCTTTACTACCTATGTCGGGTAATCAAGACAATGTAGTTCTTCAACAGGCGGTATATTAAGACCATGTATTTCTTCAATAGGAGGTAAACTCTTAACATCTTCAGCTTTAATACCTTTTTCTTTCATTGCTTTATTTGCCTCTTGCATATCTTCGGGACTGAGAAATAAAACACCTCTCTTCTTCAGAGTGTGTTTAGGAATAGGCTCAGGAGTTGGCTCAATTGGTTCAGGAATTGCGTCAGGAATTGGCTCTGGAAGAGTCCAATTATTTTCATTAATCAACATATTATTCAATAGTAATTCAGTTTCGTCGACTGGTCTTTCCCTGAAAACACAACCAACACAACTATCCAAGTAGTCCTTAGAAGCATCGCTTAGTCCATTATAAAAGATATCAAGTATTTCATTTTTCTTGAGAGGATGATCAGGCAAAGCATTGAGTAACCGGAGAAGCCTCCCCCAAGATTGTGGGAGACTCTCTTCTTTGATTTGCACAAAATTATATATTTCTCGCAAGGCAGCTTGTTTCTTATAAGCAGGGAAATAATTAGCAGAGAAGTAATAAATCATATCCTGGGGACTACGCACACAAACAGGAGCAGGAGAATTCTACCAAGTCTTAGCATCACCCTTTAATGAGAACGAAAATATCTTAAGGATATAATAATAGCGAGACTTCTCATCATGAGTAAACAGGGTAGCTATATCATTCAACTTGGTAAGATGTGCCACAATAGTTTCAGATTCAAGGCCATAAAAAGCATCAGATTCTACTAAAGTAATAATCTCAGGATCAACAGAGAATTCATAATCCTTATTAGTAACACAGATAGGTGAAGTAGCAAAATCAGGGTCAGGTTTCATTCTAGCATTAAGAGACTATTGCTTCCGTTTAGCTAATAATTTCTTAAGATCATATCTATCATTGCAAGCAAAGATCGCTCTAGCAGCTTCTTCATTCATAATGTAACCCTCGGGAACAACAGGCAATTCATAATCATTGGGATAATTTTCATCATCACTATCATCAATAATAGCATCATCAATAATTTCATTCCCCCTAACTCTAGCAAGTTGTTCATCAAGAAATTCACGTAATGGCAAAGTAGTATTACGCACAGAAGTAGTTTCATCATGCATAACAGAAGTGGCATCATCAATAACATGCGACATATCAAAATTCATAGCAGTAGCAGGTTTAGGTGCCGCAATCTTACTAATAACGGAAGGAGAATCTAACGCAGAGCTAGATGGCAGTTCCTTACCTCCCCTCGTAGTTGAGGGCAGAATCATAGTTCTGTCATCCTTCAAATTCTTCATAGTGATCAACAGATATAAATCCCAAGACTCAGAGAATAGAGCTATGCTCCCTGGCAACGGAGCCAGAAATTAGTCTTGATAACCCACAAGTGTAGGGGATCGCAACAGCTTTTGAGGGTAAAATATTCAACCCAAATTTATTGATTCGACACAAGGGGAGCCAAAGAATATTCTTGAGTATGAGCAGTTGAGTTGTCAATTCAACCACACCTGGATAACTTAGTATCTGCAGCAAGGTACTTAGTAGCAAAGTAGTATGATAATAAAGGTAACGGTAGCAAAAGTAATAAATTTGGGTTTTGTAATAGTTGTAACAGTAGCAACGGAAAAGTAAATAAGCGAAGAACAATATGTGAAAAGCTCGTAGGCAATGGATCAATGATGGATAATTATGCCGGATGCGATTCCTCATGTAATAGCTATAACATAGGGTGACACAGAACTAGCTCCAGTTCATCAATGTAATGTAGGCATGTATTCCGTAAATAGTCATACATGCTTCTGGAAAAGAACTTGCATGACATCTTTTGTCCTACCCTCCCGTGGCAGCGGGGTCCTAGCGGAAACTAAGGGATATTAAGGCCTCCTTTTAATAGAGAACCGGAACAAAGCATTAGCACATAGTGAATACATGAACTCCTCAAACTACGGTCATCACCGAGAAGTATACCGATTATTCTCACTTCAGCGTTGTCGTATCATAACACATAATAGGTGACTATAGACTTGCAAGATAGGATCAAGAACACACATATATTCACGAAAACATAATAGGTTCAAATCTGAAATCATGGCACTCGGGCCCTAGTGACAAGCATTAAGCATAGCAAAGTCATAGCAACATCAATCTCAGAACATAGCGGATACTAGGGATCAAATCGTAACAAAACTAACTTGATTAGATGGTAAATCTCATCCAACCCATCACCGTCTAGCAAACCTACGATGGAATTACTCATGCATGGCGGTGAACATCATGAAATTGGTGATGGAGGATGGTTGATGATGATGACGACGATGAATCCCCCTCTCCGAAGCCCCGAACGGACTCCAGATCAGGCCTCCTGAGAGAGATTAGGGCTTGGCGGCGGCTCCGTTTCGTAAAACGCGATGAAACTTTCTCTCTGATTTTTTTCTCCCCGAACGTGAATATATGGAGTTAGAGTTGAGGTCGGTGGAGGTCCAGGGGGCCCACGAGATAGGGGCGCGCGCCCAGGAGGGGGGGGGGCGCCAGCTGTCTCGTGGACAGGTTGTGGGCCCCCTGGTGTACTTCTTTCGCCCAATAATTCGTATTAATTCCAAAAAGTGCCTCCATCGATTTTCAGGACATTCTAAGAACTTTTCTTTTCTACACACAAAACAACATCATGGAAGTTCTGCTGAAAACAACGTCAGTCCGGGTTAGTTTCATTCAAATCATGCAAGTTAGAGTCCAAAACAAGGGCAAAAGTGTTTGGAAAAGTAGATACATTGGAGACGTATCATCTCATTATCTTGAACCTTATCTGCATTACTTCCTTTACCATTGCATAACGGGGTATGAGGGAGTCCTGGATTAAGGGGTCCTCGAACAGCCGAACTATGTATTTGTGCCAGACTGTTAGACTATGAAGATACAAGATTGAAGACTTCGTCCCGTGTCTGGGTGGGACTCTCCTTTGCATGGAAGGCAAGCTTGGCTATTCGGATATGTAGATTTCCTGCTCTGTAACCGACTCTGTGTAACCCTAGCCCCCTCTGGTGTTTATATAAACCAGAGGGTTTAGTCTGTAGGACAAGAACAATCATAATCATAGGCCAGCCTCTAGGGTTTAGCCTCTATGATCTCGTGTAATACTCATATCATCAAGATCAATCAAGAAGGAAGTAGGGTATTACCTCCATAGAGAGGGCCCGAACCTGGGTAAACATTGTGTCCCCCGCCTCCTGTCACCATTAGCCATAGATGCACAGTTCGGGACCCCCTACCCGAGATCCGTCGGTTTTGACACCCATATTGGTGCTTACGTTGAGAGTTCCACTGTGTCGTCACCATAAGGCTTGATGGCTCCTTCAATCATCTACAACAATGCGATCCAGGGTGAGGTTTTCCTCCCCGGACAGATTTTCGTATTCGGCGGCTTCGCATTGCAGGCCAACTCGCTTGGCCATCTGGAGCAGATCGATAGCTACCCCCATGGCCATCAGGTCATGTTTGGAAGCCTGAACTACATGGCCAACATCCGCGGGGACTTGATCTTCGACGGATTCGAGCCCATGATAGGTGTGCCGAACAATCATGATGAGCATGACTTAGATCTGCTATCGGACGGTGTTCGGGAGATCACATCTGCAGCTGCCTCGGCCTTAGATCCGGTGCAGATCGTGCCCTCCGAGGACCGGTGGATAGACCCCGCCACGGAGGCCGCACACTCATCGGCGATAGAGCTGAACACATACTTCTCCTCCAATGAGGTATGTGTCATCGGACCCTCGGACTCGTCTCCGGCCATAGGCTCCGAACCGCGCGCATCCGTGCCTACCAAACCTGATTGGGCACCGATCATGGAGTTTACTTCCGCGGATATCTTTCAGCACTCGCCCTTGGGCGACGTGGTGAATTCGTTGAAACCTCTCTCCTTGTCAAGAGACTCCTGGCCGAAATATGTCTGGCTTGAGTGGGAAGCAAACGACAGAGAAATTCATTTCCCACCCACCACCCACTTGATAGCCACTGTCGATGACTTAACTGGCATGTTTGATTTTGACTCCGAAGACATTGATGGTATGGACGACGACGCAGGAGAAGAACAGGAACCACCGCCCACAGGGCACTGGATAGCCACCTCATCATATGATATATATATGGTGGACACTACCAAAGAAAGCAATGGCGACGAGGCAACGGAGGACAATCCCCTCGAGAAGCAATCTAAGCGCTGGCGGCGCCGCTCTAAGCCCCGCCAGAGCAAAAATGGTGATACTGGCACAAGAGACAATAGCACTCCGGATGGTGCCAAGGACGAAAACAATCCCGCCCAGGCAAGCTTCAAGCAAGCCGGACGGGAGGATGGGCAAGTTAGCCTTGATAAACAGGCAATGGATGGAGACTCGTAGGATGACAATTACATGACCCTCTCCGAAGACGAGGTGAGCCTCGGTGATGATGAGTCGTGCCTGAGGATCTCGTCGAGCAGGAGCGCTTCAAGCACCGGCTTATCTCCACTGCAAAAATCCTGGAGAAAAAGTAGCAGCAGCTTCAAGCTGATCGAGATCTGCTAACAGATAGATGGATTGAGGTCCTGGCAGCCGAGGAATACGGACTCGAGCGTCCAACCAAAAGTTACCCAAAGCGCAGGTCGTTACCTCAACTCAAAGAGGAGGCACTAGAGCCCACACTACCAGCGCAGGATGCGGCTGACCGGCCACCTCGTGGCCGAGACAAAGCGGCGTATCATCCCGCACCCCTTCGCCAAACAAACAAAAACATGAAGGCCCGGGGATACATGCAGGACATGCGAGATGAGTCAGAAAACAAAGCAGGACAGTCAAGATCGATCTACGGATCACGGGGGCGCGCCCTAATGCGTGACGATGACCGCCATGCCGGATATACTAAATACAAATCTGTCCGGGCCGAATACAACAGACCAGACTCATCTGAACTGAATCGTGATGTAGACCGGCATAGAGGCGCCGCACACCCCCCATGCTTCACTGACGAAGTAATGGAACATGAATTCCTAGAAGGGTTTAAGCCCATGAATATCGAGCCCTATGATGGGACTACAAACCCCGCGGTATGGATAGAAGATTTCCTTCTCCACATTCACATGGCCCGCGGGGATGATCTACATGCCATCAAGTACTTCCCACTAAAACTCAAGGGACTGGCTCGGCACTGGCTGAATAGTTTGCCGACAAACTCCATTGGAAGTTGGGAGAACCTGGAAGACATATTCTTGGATAACTTCCAGGGCACTTATGTGTGACCACCGGATGCTGATGATTTAAGTCACATAACCCAACAGCCCGTATAGTCAACTAGGAAATTCTGGACACGGTTCCTAACTAAAAAGAACCAAATAGTCAATTGTCCGGATGCCAAAGCCCTAGCAGCCTTTAAGCATAACATTCGTGACGAGTGGCTTGCCCGACACCTCGGCCAAGAGAAGTCGAAGACCATGGCAGCCCTCACGACACTCATGACCCGCTTTTGTGCGGGCGAGGATAGTTGGTTGGCTCGTAGCAATAGCAAAGTAAGCAATCCTCGCACCTCAGATGCCAGAGATAGCAACGGCATGCCCCAACACAACAAACACAAGCGTCGTAGTCATGGTGATAACGACGAAGACACGCCCGTCAATGCCGGATTCAGTGGCTCTAAGTCCGGTCAACGGAAAAAGCCATTCCAAAAGAATAATCCGGTGCCATCTAGTCTGGACCGTATACTCGACCGCCCATGCCAAATTCATGGCACCCCAGGAAAACTAGCCAATCATACCAACAGAGAATGTTGGGTCTTCAAACAAGCCGGTAGGTTAGGTGCCGAAAACAAGGAGAAGGGGTCTCAAAGCGATGACGACGACGAGGAGCCCCGGTCCCCGAATACAGGAGGGCAAAAGAAATTTCATTCGCAAATCAAGACGGTGAACATGATAAATGCCACCCACATTCCCAAGCTGGAACGGATGTGCACTCTTAGGGATGTCGACGCAACAGAGCCAGTGGCCCCAAAATATAACATATGGCCGACCACCTTTGATCGTACGGATCGTCCGACCATTACCAGTCAAGGCAATTCAGCTGCACTAGTCCTTGACCCAATAATTTACGGATTCCACCTCACACGAGTCCTTATGGATGGAGGCAGCAGTCTAAACCTGCTGTATCAGGACACAGTGCGCAAGATGGGTATCTATCCTTCAATGATCAAGCCCACTAAAACCACCTTTCAAGGTGTTATACCAGGTGTGGAGGCCCGTTGTACAGGCTCCATCACTCTAGAGGTAGTCTTCGGATCACCGGACAATTAACGTACCGAAGAGTTAATCTTCGACATCGTCCCTTTTCGCAGTAACTATCATGCACTGCTCGGATGAACCGCGTTTGCTCAATTCAACGCGGTGCCACATTATGCCTACCTTAAGCACAAGATGCCCGGTCCGCGCGGCGTCATAATAGTTAATGGCAAGGCCGAACGCTCCCTGCACACCGAAGAATGCACCGCCACCTTAACAGTAGAAGGAACGAGCGGAATCTTTCAATCGAACATCTAGTCGACGGCCAAGCTCCCGGACACCGTCAAGGGAGTCCTAACTACTTCGTGGCAGGATAGCCCGGCTCGTCAGGAGGTCAACTAAAACACTCCGGCATTAAACGGAAGCAAAACTAGGATAGGCTACACAATGCGGCTTAACATCTCTGCGACACACAAACGTTTTTCGCATTTTCCTTGTAGGTCCACTTTTGCGTAGGCCCGGACTGGTGACATGGAAACCAGACCCATGAACGGACGAATATACCAAGAAGGGAAACAACTCAAATGCTAAGGGAATCTTTAGATATTCCCCTCGATGACCATCTGATTACAACCCGGATCCGCACACGGCTTCTCTCCCCCTGTTCACAGCAGGTTCTGAAGTCATATTTCTTTTTATTACACTATACGTACTCGTACGAATCGATGTATTATTCAATTACAATATGTTGCTTTATATGACGCTTGCTTGCTGCTCTTCCTAATTGATATTCTTTGTCAACTGGCATCCGAAACACTGCGATATGCCTTAATACGCCAGGGCCTCATTGTACCCATAATACGGCAATAAAGTCCGAACACCTTCACGGTCGTTTGGCACCCCGAACTTATAGCATTATATGCATCGGCTCCGAATCATGTCTTGGGTCAATAGTTGGGTTTCCCGGCTCCTGTGCTTGCTACCCTACGTTCGGCTATATCAGCTAGGGTAGTAAAGGGAGAACTACTGCGATTGTGACCCGGTTCTTCCGGCGAGCACCTCAATAGAGAAAGCCAAAAACTAACTGTCATGATACAGCGAGAGCTGGTCAGTTGTTCGAGAGGTTCCAAAATCTTTAAGGATTTCTTCCGCATTATGCGATAACTAATGCATTGTGCGATGGATCGGCTTTTCTTCCAATCAGGTGCTCATAGAGCCCTTCGTGCGGTCTTCCGAACACCAGGGGCTGCGCCTACCTTCCTTTTGTCAAACTCCTATGGCTAAGTGAGAGTGATAAAGCCTTATAGTCCGATTGCCTGGTTCGTTGTGCTGAACATCTCCTTCAAGGACCCAAAACTGGGGTAAAGAGTGCTCAGGTTTATCCCGAACACCCCCGTACTTCCTACGTGGGGGCAGAATCCGATGACTGGCCAACTCTCAAGATTAATATATAAAACGGCCGCACATGAGGAAAAACATTCAAATAACAGGCAATAAATAATAGAAATGACCTTGTTCAGCATTACATAGGACAACATGATTGTATTCATGGGAATATAATGTCCTTGGTGCATTGCTCCGCCACAAGGCGGGATCCTTTCAGGACACTATCATAGTATAACTCGGGCTTGCGGTGCTCCTTCCCCTCCGTCGGTCCTTCGGTCATCAGCTTTTCAGCATCCATCTTCGCCCAGTGCACCTTCGCAGGGGCGAAGGCCATTCGTGCACCCTCCATATAGACCAACCGCTCGATGACTTCAAGTCGAGGGCAGGCACTCACAATATGCTTCACGAGCCTGAAGTAGCTGCTTGGAATCGGCTCGGCAGGTCATAGCTGGATAATTAAATCCTTCATGGCTAGTTCGGCCGCCTTATGCAGATCAATCAGCTGTTTTAGCTTATCGGCAAAAGGCACTGGATACACCGGCACCAGATACTGCGACCAGAAGAGCTTCTCCATAGTACTCCTTTCTTCAGATCGATAGAATTGCGCGGCATCAGATATGTTGCGTGGCAGCTCCGCAATAGCCCTGAGGAATCCGAACTCAAATCAGCAAAATGTGATTTTCTCCCTTCAAATACCTGCTTTGCATAGAAAAAGCCTTACCCGTTGTGATCTTCCTCGCCTCCTGGATTTCCTACAAGGCGCCTTGGGCTTCCCCCTTGGCATCGCGTGCGGCTTGGTGAGCCTGGGTGAGTTCGGATTCTTTCCCTGCTAAACTCTGCTCCAGGGTCTCGCATTTCTTCACAACCTTTTGGAGCTCTTTCTCAGCTTTAATAACCCTGGCCTCGTGCTTCTCATGAAGGACCTGCTCTGCGGCTGCCTTTTTGTCAGCCTCAGCCACAACCTTCTTAAGAGCCTCGACTTCGGTCATCACCCCTAGAGCACACCATAAAAATATTTTGATCACACTAATTTCTTCATTCGCACTGAATGCGAACAAGGTTTTTGCATACATTGGTTATCCTCCAACTGCTTCTTCACTCGGCCGAGTTCTTCTTCAGCCCGCTCCAGACTCTGCTTCAGTCTGGAGACTTCCGCAGTATGAGAGGCGCAGTCACTACAGACGCCTACTTATAAAAAGAGAGGGAGATATGCCATAAAGTGAGTCTCCTATGAACATATATTTGATCCTCTGTCCGGTTCTTTCTTTCACCAAACAGTGTATCAGGGGCTACTACCTATACTATGACACTCTTCGAAACCTCACAAAACATACCTCAAAGCCCGTTATAAGGCTGATGCAGGCTTCATTCAGCCCACTCTTAGCAGACTGAATCTTCTCAATCACCGCACCCATAAGGTCACGGTGTTCTTCAACGCTGGAGGAGCTCTTCAGTGCCGCAGACAAAGTATCCGGCACCTCTGGTTGGGCAGAGGTTGCCGGTGGAACAGGCGCACCCCCTCCAGTCGAGGGAGGCTGCCTGCCTGATTCCGAAGCCGTATTGGTCTCCGGAACTGTATCTGGCTGGGGACCGAATTCGAGATAACCCCCACCGTCGATGTCCATGGGGGCCTTTTCTCCCGTGTGTCCGGCCCCTGGAGTTCGACTTCCTGGCGCTGCCTTCATGATCTCCCCCCCCCCTCCTTGGCCTGGGTCCCTCTGGGACGATACCTCGGTGTCGTTCACATGTTTTGGGGAGGGGGCCTTTGGGGGTGTCCCACTGTCCATAGCATCCGAGTCCAGTAAATCCTCCGATGAGGATTGCTCGGTGCAGGACCTCGCCGGACTGCAAAAAGTATGGCTCAACAATTAAAACATCATGCCATAGTGAGCCTGGATGCGCAAGCGTGTTCGGCTTTTATATAATCATGAGTTCACCAGGGGCCGGGCCTTGGGATCCCACTCCGGGTTGCTGTCGGACGTGGTGGTGGACTCTTCCAAAAGATGAGTTTCTCCCTTCTTAGGCGACTCGGCCTCCAAGGATGTGGAGGCCATCCTTTCCTTTCTTCCCCTTGTTGGGGATTGGTTTTCCTCCTTTTCCTCGTCATCTCTGGAGGAAGAGAGGGCATCATAGTCTTCGGATATTGTATCCGAAGTACCGCAGCGACGAAGGCCGCCCCTAGTCTCTTTGGCCTCCTTCCCGGCCTTCCTCTTCGACACCTCATAAGGCGCCGGGACCACCATCTTTGTTAGAAGTGGGCTGGCAGGTTCTTCTCGCAGTAGGGCCAGACAGTAGATCCACCATGCCTTCTTCATCCATCCCTAGGGGAGTTTTGTAAAACACATTAAGCATTTCCCTCGGGTTATGCAAATAAGATGTATGACTTGCCAACATACAATGACTTACCGAACATGCAGGACGGGACAGTTGGTACCCGCGGTCCTCTGCTGAGTCCGGCCATGATTTGCTGGACTTAAAGAGCACCTTCCAGATGTCCTTGTGCGAGGAGCCGAAGAACTCCAACAGGGTCTGGTGCTTGGCCGGGTCGAATTCCCACAAATTGCAGACCCTGTGTAGGCAAGGAAGAATCCGGCGAACTAACATCACCTGGACTACATTGACAAGTTTGATATTCTTGTCTTCCATATCCTTGACACGCGTCTGGAGCACCGAAAACTCGTCGGGCGAAGACCAGTTCAAGCCCTTCTTGGGCCAGGACATAAGCCACAGAGGAGCTCCGGATCAAAATTTGGGAGTCGCGACCCATTTCAGGCCGCGTGGCTCATTGATGTAGAACCACTGCTGTTGCCACTCTTTACGGAATCATTGAAAGTACCTGATGTCCATGTGACGTTGGGCATCTTGCTCACCATGGCACCTCCACACTCAGCATGCTTGCTGCTCACTACCTTGGGCTTCACATTAGAAATCTTCATCCATAAGCCGAAGTGCGGCAAGATGCGGAGAAAGGCCTCGTACACGACAATGAATGTCGAGATGTTGAGGAAGGAATTTGGGGATAGATCATGAAAATCGATTCCGTAGTAATACATGATGCCGCGAACGAATTGTTGGAGGGGAAACCCTATCCCGCTGACAAAGTGAGGGAGGAATACAACCCTCTTGTGGGGTTCCAGGGTTGGGACGATCTATCCCGTCGTTGGGAGATGATGGATGATTTTCTTGGCTAGATACCCGGCCTCCCGGACGGTACAGGCCATCCACTTGGATCCGGACATTTTCGGAGGGCCTTTGTGGGCGGAAAAGATGAACGCTTGGGCGCTGGAGCTTGAGTGAGAGAGAATGGATGAGCAGAGGAAAGAGAAGGCGTGGGTGAAGAAGGGGAGTTCTTATCTCCATATAAAGGCAGTAGGGATCCTTCGCCTCCCCACTCGCCTGGTAAACCCGCTTATTCCCCAAGCGTCGGGTTGATGGCACAGTTGGGTTACCCACACCCGTATTGCTGAGAATCCCGTGATAAGGGTACACAATCTATGCTTCGACAAGATGTGCCAATGAAACCACCTCGCAAGATGTGTAGTAGCAGGTTGAATAACGGTCCGAATAATACCGAGCCATGGCGTGATGTCACACTATGAAGAGTTGTCAGCAGATTAAATTTGTGGAATGTTATGCTCTCTACGGTGGTATGTGGAATTTGCTTTGTAGACCCAGACACGATCCATGTGTTCAAGATCTTCTATGGAGTATTGGCAGAAGGAACCCGCCTTGTAATGCTGAAGACAATCTGCGCATCAGACTCGTCGTCATTGAAGCCTGGTTCAGGGGCTACTGAGGGAGTCCTGGATTAAGGGGTCCTCGGACAGCCGGACTATGTATGTGTGCCGGAGTATTATACTATGAAGATACAAGAATGAAGACTTCGTCCCATGTCCGGGTGGGACTCTCCTTTGCGTGGAAGGGAAGCTTGGCTATTCAGATACGTAGATTTCCTTCTCTATTACCGACTCTGTGTAACCCTAGCCCCCTTCAGTGTCTATATAAACCGGAGGGTTTAGTCCGTGGTAGATCAACTCTTGTAATACTCATATCATCAAGATCAATCAAGTAGGAAGTAGGGTATTACCTCCATAGAGAGGGCCCGAACCTGGGTAAACATTATGTCCCCCGACTCCTATTACCATTAACCTTAGACGCACAGTTCGGGACCCCCTACCCAAGATCCGCCAGTTTTGACACCGACAGGGTACTCTTCTTCAATATTTTATCCGCACTCTAAAAGAGAAACAAACAAAACACATCATAGGTTTACAATGTAGTATATTAAACTCATTTTGGTAAACCAGTTTAGTAGCAAGGTGGACAGGATAACAACATGAAACAAACATATATCTATGTAGTATGGTCACTGTATGGTCTATATCATTCTAGTTTATGTCGCCAAATCAAGATAGATACAGTTCGAATCATATCTATTTAAGACAAAGCAGCATAGACAGAATATAAGTTTGGGAAACTACACAACAATAACAGCACTTATAATGTGCATGGCATGAAAACATAACTGTTTATTCAATTGAAACTGAAATCAACCTAGAGCAAGTTACAACAACAAACACGTTAAAGAAACAGGTTTAAAACATACCTGTTGCGCCATTGGAGTTTCAATTGCATCCTTCAAATTTGAAATTAGTTGGTATGAGTAAATAAAGTGATGCAAGAGCAAAGTAGTATGAACCATAGCTACAGAACCTTGCCTAAGAACAATTCTTCTTCTGCTTTAAGCGTTGACTTGGGGTTCGCAGTGGTGGTCCTCGTGCTTTGGGCGCTGGAGTTGCCTTACTATCTGCTCGTGTTTGGGTGCTCTGTGGGGGAGATGGTGTTGTGTCAACTGGACTGGGTTACTATATGCTGTGGTTGGTGTTAGAAGGGGTGTAGCTGGTTCTCTGTCCAAATGGGTAGAGGCACAATTTGCGTGAGTCTGGGTTATGTGTGGTGGGGCTGGTTCTTGGGCAAATACAACCATGGTTCTTTCTGCATCGACGGGTAGCTCGATATTTTCTGAAGACTGTGTTTTTACTCCCACAGATACTTCCATCACCCCCTCCAATTGAAATGGCTGATAAATAAGAAAAGTAATTGAATGTACATACATTGTAAGATAGACATGTGCAATGGATAGTAGGGAAGAAAACAGGGCATGAAATAATTCACATTTATGTTGTCTAACTGAACAGAATAGCAGGACATAATTTCACATATATGATGGCTAATTAAACAGGATAGCATGACACAATTTCGCATGTATGATGGCTAACTAAACATGTACTTCAAAAATATGATCACTATGTAAACACGACGACATGATATAACTATACGATGTGCCTATTAAAGTGGTTGGCATGCCATAAATCACAAACATGCCGTCGATGGAAACATGATGGCATGATATAATTCACGGATAGAATGACATAATTCAAAATATGATGACTATGTAAACAGGATGAGATGATGTAACTATATTATGTCTTTAAAAAATGGGTTGGCATGCCATAATTCAGATACATGCTGTCTATGTAAACATCATGGCATGATATAATTCAAATATATGATTTATATCCTAAGCAAGTGAGCAGAGGGCAATCTCATATATGATGTGCCAACTAAGGAGATGGCATTCAATATTGTGTATATGATGTAAAAACTAAGCATTGCAATACAACCTATGCATGATATGAGTAATATAACCCTGCCAAGTTTGAGCATACACCTCAGGGTGATAATAGGACTGGTCATCTGCTTCGGAATCCTCCTTTGAAGAGCTATCTGTAACCAGAAAGATATCTACTTCAACAGGTAGCATTGTCTACTCTAAAGACCTTGTTGTCGCTCCAAATTTCTCCATCACCAATTGAAATGGCTGACGCACAAGAAGAGCAGTTGAATATACAAACATTATCGACAAATGCAATGGGAAATACAAAAAAGGACAGCATGATATAATTCACATATATGATGCTTGGCTAAACAGCATGGCATTGCATTATTCACATATATAATGCCTTGTAACAAGATAGCATTGGATAATTCACATATATAATGTCTTGCAACAAGATGGCATTGCATAATTCACATATATGGTAATTAGACACTACACAGGTGGCATTCAGACAAAGCATGTCTAAACTAAGAAAATGACATAGCAATGCAAGATACCATACGTGCGATATGAGCAACATAACCCTGCCAAGTTAGAGCATGCACCTCGGGGGGGGGGGGATAGGACTGGTCATCTGTCCCTGAATCATCCCCTGAGGAGCTATCCATAACCAGCAAGGCATGCGCTTCGTCAGATAGCATTGTCTGCTTTGAAGACCTTGTTTCCACTCCAGATTTTTCCATGACTGTGCCGAAAGGCTGATGTACAAGAAGAGTAATTGAATGTACTAAATTTGTTGACAAATTTAACACATAATAAAAAATGATGGCATGATATAATTCACATATAAGATGACTGGCTAACCAGGGTGGCATTGCAAAATTCACATATATGATGCCTGGCTAAACAAGATGGCATTGCATGATTCACATATACGATAAAGAAACTAAATAGATGGCATTGACACAAAGCATGTCTAAACTAAGCAGATGACATATTTGATGTATATAGTAAGCAATGCAAGGCACCATATGCATGATATTACCAACATCAGCATGCCAAGTTAGAGAGAAGACCTCAGGGGTTAAATAGGAGTGGTCTTCTCCTTCTGAATCCGCCTCAGAATAGTTATCTTCCCCTTGATTACGATCAGAAATGGGTGGATGGGGGCTGCCTTTGCACCCACCATGGAGCGGCATCTGCATGAAATTTTATTGCCACGCAAGGCTCGTCTCTTTTGCTCTACATGTTCAGTTCCATTGTGTATAATAACTGACATGCATAGGAATAAAACATAGGAATAAAACAGAAATCCAGAGTGATGGTAGCAAACTGTGGATAGACTCAAAACCAATGATAGCCGGCAGATTATAAATTTGGTTAAAAAATACAGACAATGGCTCCTTTAACGTTTGTGTGGACCCAACATGAAACTCATAGTAGTCACTTGAGATTAACCAGACAGTAGACAGATAGTACTGATTGCTGCCCCAATATGTACTCCACAACCATTTAAAAAACTCAAGTTTCAGCATTAGTTTGGACTTGACTCGGAGTATAATAGGTGAACACGATGATAAAGTAGCATGTCATCATATTAAGCGACGCACAACATAAGCAACCATGGAAGAGTGCGACCTCTCTCGTGGACCCATGTAGTCCACAAGGTCATCTGCTCAGTTGATGATGGTAATGCAGTTGTCGTGGCTGCCGGCGGTGGGGAAGAAGATCTGAGGCGGCGAAAGATAGTGTGGAGAGCGGATCCCTGCTGCGGTGAACCCTTCTGTCGTTGGAGCATCTAAGCTGGGGTGGAACACAGCGCAGCAGGAGCAGGACAAACCACACAAGGTTTTCTTTGACACATATCTATAACAGAAGTAATTGTGTAATGGCTTGTTTGAATTTGAGGATTCTAACAATGCAGGGATAGGAAATAGATAGGAATAGGATAGGAATGCACGTGCAAAGCAGAGAATTTAAAAACACAGGATTTTTGCCAATCTGTGTGTTTGATTCACAAGAATTGGAAGATCACAGGATGCAAATAAGCATGGTGAGATTAAGTCAAACCACAAGAAAACGTATGGTTATAATGCTATTATGCTACTATCACTTAGTCTTATGCTTCATGAATAGGAATTTGAAAAGGAGGACAAGTGGAAATTAAAATTCCTATGGTTTTTCTTTCAAGGAGACACTAAAGGAACAAATCCTACAGTTTTCCTTTGCTCCATTCATTTGAACAAAATTCATGAATAGTAGTACCATAGGAAACTTTCCAATTCCTATGTTTTTCCTTCACTTTGCCTTTCAAGCACTGGCGATTCTAGTAGGCAGGCTTGAGCAAAGAAAAGCCTACACTAAAAAAATGTTTTTGTGCTATTTCAATTACTTTGGACCCAGGCCACTGCCCTAGTAGCTCAACTCCCAGGCCCATCGAAAAATGCACAGCTCAAACACGCAGAGATAAATAATGATGGCGTTCAAGAGAGTCCATCACGGATAGCTAAGTTGCCTGGTACCTCACTACTTTTCATATAGTAGGATAAACTAATCGTATTTCACGTTACTATGTGTGCTCAGTGGACAATATATATAACATGTAGAGCAAAAAAGAGATGCAACAAGTGTACAACCTCTTTGGCGAAGCCATGTCGATCTCAGCGTGATTGGGTTGGTCAGTGAGGATGCTCCGGCTGACTTGGCTGTCGGAGGAGAGGAAGAAGATCTTAGGTGTCTACAGATGGAGCCCAGGGTACTGCTCCGCTATGATGGAGGGTTTCGTCATTGGAGCAGCTCCAGTGAGTTGTACAACGCCGAGGCTGAAGGAGGACAAGAGAGACAACGTTAACCTGAGTGGAATTCTAATAGCATCTCCAATAGATGATGTAAAATACAAAACCACAAAGTGGTAGATGTAAAATACATCAGCCGCCAATCTCTGAACTTTACTGTCGAAACAAAATTTAGCTGTCGAAATTGAACTTAACCGTCGAAACTAAATTTTGCTCTCGAAACTGAATTTTACTATCGAAACTGAATGCACTAGTAGCAGAAAAGCAATAGTAGCTACGGCAGGACGTGCGAGAGACGGGGAAGCTCGTCATGTAGCAGCATCAGGTGAGGCTACATGTTAGTCAACTGAATTTTTCATCTCTGATCAGTAGATTTTCCAGCCGTTGGATATGAAATAAAGGGCCTGCAGTTCATCTTCAACCTCCACCCCCTTGAGCAGCCAGCCACCACCAGCCAAACAGCAGCCCCCCGCCGCTCGCGGCCGACGATGCGCCGCCCCGCCTGGCCCGCAACCACTCCCCACCGCTGGTCCGCTGCTGCTCGACCATCCATCTAGCCCCCCCCCCCCCCCCCGTGCCGAGCTCTTTCTCCGGCGATCCCCACGCCACCGCCCCACCATCGCCGGCGACAACCGCCCCCACCCTGAACCCTTAGATAGATCGTGGGGTACCTCTCCGGCGAGCCCCCCTCCCCTGTATGGCTGGTTCTTCCTTAACTCCGGTGAGCCCCCCACCCCCTGAAAATCGACTGACCCAAAATTCGATTCAGTCGACTGAAGTGTAGCTAAATCGGAGCAGCATCGCAAGCAAGAGCAAGAGCGAGAGCAGCAGCTCGAGCAAGAGCAAGAGCAATAGCAAGAGCAGACCAGGCAGGGGACCGAGAGTAAGAGTAGAGCAGCAGCGCGAGCAAGAGCTAAAGCAGCAGCAGATCCTACTGATGTGGACGTCGCCGCCGAGGGAGCGACGCCATGAAGGAAGTGGCCGGCGATGCCGCCATAGATGGAGCCGCGCCGTGTCTTCTCGAGAATTAACGTCGGCAGCACCGTGAGATTAAAACAAGAAGAAAATGCGGCGGTTAGTGTACAACCTCTTTGGTGGCACCGATTAGGCCGCAGCTTCATCCGAGGAAATGGTGATGATGCTGCTCTTCCGGTGGTGCAGGTGAAGACTGCGGGGTGGGAATGGAGGTGGCGCAAAAGACGAGGGGAACATTGGGGCAGCTCCTTGGAGGTGGAGGACGGGGTGGCTGAACCAGCGGGACGACGCCATCAACGACGGATCCTCATCCAGTACGGTGGATGACGGGCCTCGAGGTGTTGCTGTGGACAACGTTGTTGGGGAAGAGGCTGCGGCTCAGTGGCGGACGAAGGAGTGTGTGGGGCTTCGTGGGTTTTCGCGGCCTCGGTGTACGAATGGGTGGGCGGATGGGATGGGAGTGGGGAACCATGGCTTAGTGACGTGCTTATCCGAAATGTGGGGTAAGTAAGGAAAGTACCCCCACCGATTTGAGGTGGTTCTTCCGATTTAGGGGTATCACGGGCATTTTGCGTGTCGGGATTTCACAGGAGGTGGGAGTTTTCGCACGTGTTGTAATTTTGGAATAGCAAGGTGTTGGTTGAGATGGAGGGAGTTGTCTAGAACAACGAGACAAAGATATATCTTAAATATTTCAGGGTAACAAGGCACGGATTGAAGAGATGGGAGTTTCGCAGCACGATAGACGGAGATGCTAGCTTGAAATTTCGTCATAACAAGGTGCGGCTTGAAATTTCGAGAGAACAAGCTTAACGTATACCCAAAATAAGATAATTCGCATCTCATCACTAGAGAGAGACATGTCCCGTTTTACTATATTACTAGAAATGCATTCAAATACAACAAAAAAACTAAAAAAATCAGGACAACAATCATAACGTGTACAGTACCAAAACAATTTGCACTTCCCTCAACAATAAAGAAACAATGTGTGTTGTCTAGCATATGGACTAAATTTGAGTATATTTTCCCTATTGGAATGGGATTGTACTCGGGTTAGTTATACAACCATCTAAATATTATCTTCACAACACATGACATGAATATAGGAGAAGTAATTTCCTATATAAATACGAACTACATGTACATACGATCTCAAATTAAAATATATGTATCCGTTTTAGGTTGAATTCAAATCATAGTAAATGTATGCTCTAGCTGGATGTTCGGAATCTAAACCATGTATGATATACTATGTACATTGTGTTTAACACGCACAACACACACACAAACACCATTTAGACTAGTAAGGTACACGTGCATTGCACGCATGAGATTTGGCAACCAAATTATGAATAAAAACCACATTATAGCATGTAAGCTTTGAGTCATATATGCATGATGTAGTTGTTCGTTTAATTCTTATGGTTCATTTCATTCAAAATCATCTAGTTTTTATAAGAAAGATAATTTATTTTAAGATTCATGGAATTGTGCATTTTAAGGCATAAAGTGAAAAAAAATAATGGCAAATAATGTAGAAATACATTTGGGCAATTCTGATATGGAATATTCTAGAACAAAGAAGAAATGCTTGTGTTTTGAGGTTTGTGCATTATGCTTAAGTTCAACCATGGAGTCTTCTAGATTGTACATGTGGCAAAATCTGGTGGAATCTAGATGATATCCAGCATCCAGTAGTGCTAAAATTTGCCATCTCTGCACCATCGGATTGGCCTCATATAATGACCATCTTTCAAAGTTAAAGTTATCCGCACACTATATAAAAAATATAAAATACAATATATATAGGGGTGAAAGCCACACATCATCTCCAATTAGAATAGTGTGTCCATGCGCGGATGCAATGTGGCCAAACGATGTCTGCCATGGGTATCTTAAATTCAAGTTAGTCCGATGTTGTTCAATGTGTATACAGTACAACATGCTCGTTTCCAAACCACACCACACATATCTCTGTTATATTGATGCATGCATGGGTTTCAAACATCATGATCTCTTATTCAAATATTTGAATTCAACTTTACATTGATTATGACCTCACCTACTCTTTTACACCCACATAGTCGTCTTCTCTTTATAATTGTACCACTAACTTTCTCTCATGCATGCATACACACGCACTACCAGTCAGCATTATCCATCGCACACATGCAATCTTTTTCTTCAGGTCGGTCTCCCATGCAGGGACACACACACCTCACCTCTCCATCATATCGGGCATTATTTATCTCTCACGTGCATGCGCAACGATCGATGTTCCTCTATGTGTGTGTATATATAGCTAGGTCTTTCACAGTTTTCCACACAAACCGATCAATCTATACATCTAGTGAGGTCTCACTCTCTTTCCCACATACACATCGATCAATCTATACATTTCTATATAGGATTACATAGCTAATACACCCACATTAATTATATATCCAACGTCTCCCTCTCATCATCCATGCCTTCCGCTTCATCTCTCAGGCGCGCGCACAGTGGCGAAGACAAGGGGCAGCAAGGGCCCTGCCCCCCCTAACATCACTATATATTGACGCTAATATGAATGTGATCATTAGACGATTGCTGGTAAAATGGTTTAAGCTGATGAATTGGCCCGCCTCGTAAAGGATTAGCAATGCTTGGCCCCCTAGCTCTTTTATTTTTCATGGCTCTGCTACTGCACGCAACAACGCACGTTCTCGCCCCCTCTATTTAAATATCGATCTCGCACTTGTGCACTCCTTTATAGTCTCCCTCCACCTTGCCCCTTGCACCATCTTCTAGACCCCCCACCGGATTTTTCCATATGTACAATCTAGCAGAATCCATGGTTGAACTTAAGCATAATGCACAAACCTCAAAACACAAGTGCTTCTCGTTTGTTCTAGAATCTTCCGTATCATAACTGCCCAAACTTTTTTTCTAGTTGAATTGCCATTATTCGTTTTTTACTTTATGCTTTACAACGCACAATTCCATGAATAATAAAATAGATTAAGGGCTTCTTTGATTCAAAGGATTCTCAAAGGAATTTTGGAGGATTCTAATCCTTAGGAATTTATCCTATCTTGGTTGTTTGATTCGTAGGATTGTAAACCATAGGAATTTTTCCATAGGATTCATTTGCACTAGATTTCATAGGAAACAACCCATCCACTCAAACCTCTTTGAGAGAATCCTACGCTTTTTCTATGCACAATCAAACACTTGTACAATCCTATATGATTCAAGACGACATTCCATTCTAATCCCATAATTTTCTATTACCGCGTTTTGGAAATCCTATGAATCAAAGAGGCCCTAGCTTTTTTTATAAAAACTATTTGATTTTTAATGAGATGAACTATAAGAATTAAACAAAGGTCTACATTAGGCATATATGACTCAGATCTTACATGCTATAGTGTGGTATTTATTCATAATTTGGTTGCCAAATATGATGCGTGCAATGCACGTGTACCTTACTAGTACTTCGAGTATGTGCAGAACACATAAATTAGAATTCCAATGGCACACTACATAGTGTCTCTCTTATAGTTCATGAAGCCATGTGGCACATGTGGAGGCATTCTCACGACCTCCTTGTGTGGATTGATCACAGTGACGTGCTGCTGGTCGCAGAAGAATGTAATTGTCCTCTCTAAGCCACACTGGTGGTACATGCACGAAGCAAAGATGTGCACGCACGCCACACACGCACTCATTCTCTCGCACGCACACGCGAGTACACATGCAAACACATTTTTGTACGAAGATCCACCCCATGTGATAATTTGACACGTGTAAAGTGCTTCACTTCATTAATGGTCAATTAATACAGTGCATGCAAATTGAGTGGACGTGAGGGCGGAAGAAGGACATTACTACTCCACTGCGCGCATGCGAGTAGTTAAATCATGGGTTTCTAGTACTTCCTTTGGTCTCCTTCATATTTTGTGCCAATTTTTGACCATATTTGTGAGTAGCATAATATTTATGCATGTCATAAAAAGTGGCACAAAAAAAAGGGGCCAATAAACCAGGACGCAGGCAGCATGATCAATTTTTGCCAGGGCAACTGTTGGTGGCCTTTGTATTTAAATATGGACGGAGTGGAGTAGTACTATCTTTATCTTAGCCTCGTAGGGCACTCCCACCACCTCGCCTCCCCGGCTCACCCTCCGGATCCCTCATGGAGGATCCCGCCATGGATGATCCCTTAGATCCCAGGATACCGCGGGCTTCCCTCTTGCTGCGGCCTGCAGCACTGCTACCTTTGAGCGAAACCCACATGTGTTTTAGAGGGGATCCATTCCTCTGGAATCATAGATAGGTGGCGCCGGAGGACATGCCAGGGATGTGTTTCAGGTGGTGGGCAGCAAGGGAAAATTGGATCAAGGAAGCGTCACATCAATTGGAGAGAAAAGTTCCAAGGAGCTGCGCCTGGCGCAGCATGAGGCGGAGGTGCAAGTCGATCTCAGGGGTGAAATGCCGAGGGATGTCAGCATCTAGCAGCGCTGATTTCGAGCTAGGGCTAATGGCAGAGATCAGATTCACAGAGTCAAATGCGGAGGAAAGAACGTGCATGCCTGCGCAATGGCATGAGCAGCCGGTGCAACTGTCCAAATGGGTGGTAGGAGAGGCCAAATCCCTGGACCAGTTGCGACGGCGTCGCTGGGCATGCATCATAGGTGAGGTGAGCTGCCCTTATTCCTCGCCAGCGATGCAGTGAACTTGCAACTCCATGTCGGTTTGCAACCTTGACAATCACACCATCTATATCTATTATATTCCTATGAAAATACTTGGTCGTTTGGAAAAAGATGGTAATTGATTTATCAGTAGTTTTAGAATGCTTGGTCGTGACAATCAACCGAAGCCGCAACCAGAAGTCTCCATCACGTAACACATTACGGTCGGTCGCACCAACAGATGGTCGGTCGCACCCGCGTCTCACCGAAGGGACACGCATCGGCTTGGTCAGACATGTACAACCAGTTACATCACTGACTTGTGCGACCGCATTTGAGCAGTGTAGTACTCCCTCTATCTCAGTTTACAAGTCTTGCACGTGTACCTAGGTCGTTAATTTGACCAACTTAATAAGAGGCATAGATTATGAAAAATATATCATTACAAACTTCAAATATTATATTTTTTAATAATATATTTTTTATGTTAAACAATTTATTTATATAAGTTATATTGACGACCTAGATACACGTGCAAGCCTTATAAACTGAGATGGAGGGAGTACTTGAAATTTATGTTCCACTAAACTCATCGGGAGCCGTTTCGGGCCTCGAAACCAAAACCATCAATTAATATTTACCTTGTTCCCATCACATTCAAAAGTACTAGTGCTACAATTAATTGCAAGCCTGCTCACACCTACTAGTACGTACCAAACTTGAACGTGTCCCCGCTATGCAGGTTTTAGTACTAGTGCTAGTACTTAGGTTATAAAAAGGGGAACTGCCTAACCAAAATTATTCTACCTTCCTCCGCATAAGTCCTTCTTCTTCATCCGTCCTTGCCATGGCCGGTGTGCAGAGCTCTTAGTCAAGAACTACTCGTAACAAGGGAGCGGCAACCAAGGCTGCGGATAAAAATAGAGGGCTTGCCGCCACGCAGAGACCTCGAAAGATCTCTCCCGGGCTTGCGATGGGTCCGAGGAGCGCCCTAGCCATGGAGGCGAACATGCCAAGCTGGTGTCGCTGGAGTCGTTATCCCTCGACGGCATGCCCGATGAGCTCAATAAACACCTCAATAAGCAGAAGGAGTTCATCCATGGCTTGGTGGAGCTGCTGAAGGAGAGCCTCAACGACATGCCCGTTGAACTCAATGAGCAGGGGGAGCTGACCGCCGGCTTGGTGATGCTGCTGAAGAAGAGCATTGCCTCGAAGAACAAGGCGATTGGCGAAATCCTACAACTTTAGGAGGACAAGGGGAACCTCTGCCACGAGCTCGACCTCCTGAAGGAGAAGAACGATGGCTGGAAGAAGCTGCATGAGAATAGTAGTTCCTTGATGAAGATGCTGCAGGCCCTCATCATGGAATAGAAGGAGGAGTTGGCGAAGCTCCGCATCGAGCACCCGAGTGCTGTCAAGGTACGTAATGCGGCCGTGGAACGTATGATGAAGGCTCGTGTCGATAAATCCCGCGACATGGACAGAATGAAGAAGATGGCGGAGGAGTCGCGCAAGGAGATGTAGGTCGTAGAGGTGATGAAGAAGCAGTTACGACTCCGCCGCCAGCAACCCTTCATGTAGTGAGAGCGGCGCCCCAGACTTGTGTGTGCATCTTCCTTCATTTTTTGGGGTGATAATCTTCCTTCTTATTTTGCTCCTGTGTTTCTTCTTTTGCTTCGGTTGTTTCACCGCACGTGTTACGTTCTCTACGAGGCATGAATTGAACAATGCTACCAATGAGAAGACTAGCAAATTAGATCATTTTTTATCGCCATATGGCACTGGGCTGCCGTGTTTCGTGCTCCTCCGTCGTAGTACTACTCCAGTGGAAAACTTGAGTATACCACACGGTTCTTTGATCCTCCTCAGGTCGTCGGCACCTTTATACGAGCAGTCAAATCACAAGGCCCCGCCTTCCAGCAGTAATGAGCCGACAAATCACAAAGGCCCTCGCCTTTCGTGAAACCGACCAAGGTAGACTGTTCCGCCCTCTAGCCTTTTAAAAAATGTATAATTTTGTATAGTAGTAGTATTGATGGATTGCGCCAGGGAGCAAAACTAACAAGATGAAACTAAAGAAAAAAGGTGGTCCATATAGAGAGCGCTCGTCGCCAAATTATGCATATAGTACTATTAAGAAAGCTAGTACGTGCTTAAATAGGGTGCTAAATTCTATTAAAGAAATTAGCATACCTATTTAATTCTTGGGTTCTTATTATTTATGCCACTAGTTGTGTATCACTACTCAGTTTTGCCATTAGAAGTTACAACTACTCAAAAATGTCATCGATCCATGAGATGCCTGCTCAAAAATGCAATTTGATATCTAAAAAATTCCATCATTAAGTTAGATGTTTGCTCAAAAATGCCATTAGATATTGTTATTTTCACGTCAAATCCATTGACCATGTTACATGACAAAAATAAGACGATTCTCACAATGATAAGTGTGGCCCCACTTGTCAGGAGTAACCAAGCGAATAATTTTACAGGAAAATAGGAACGTTGTTGGGATCAAGTAGGCCCCACACTTTATTTTGGTGGAACTTGGGTCGATTTCCAGTATGAGGCGTACCGTATGAGGCGTCGCAGGGCCCATCTCGCCCTCGCAGCATGGCATAGTATGATACTATCGCAATATTTTATTCTATTTATTAGTGTATGTTTCATCAACTAGTGCCACTATAATGTAATCATGCTTTTTCATTATCTAGACAAACAGGGTTATTCAGCTGCATTTTGGTGGAACTGCACAAATGTACGGATGGAACCGACATATATGCAGAGTGCGAGGTGGCAAAGTAAAAATTACCGACACCAACCATGCTCCATGCACGCATTGGCATCCACCACCACCAGTGGGATGTGTGGTGCTCTCTGTGGACGGATCTTTCCCGGCAGCAAATCCTCTAACGAAATACTAGTAGCTTATATTGGCAGTTTTCTAGGGAGTACTCTGTTTTGAAAGAAGCACCAATCTATTTTTTGTTTATTTTTACACATTGTCACAACTTTGACCCAAAGGTCCAAAGCTATTTTAGGGTGATGGGCATAATACTCGGAGACTGATTGTAAGCATGATTTTCATTAGTTCTCACACTGGTTGTAAGCATGAGCACATGGAAGATTAGGTTAGTGCGAAGCTTAACTTAAACCCTACCGCCTCCGTTGAAACAAGGTGAGCGTCGAGGGAACCATGGAGAATGGTAGGGAAGCGACACTGCGCCATCCGTCCTCCACTTGCGGTGGGAGAACGAATACTCCTATGGCTCCGGATGGCTCTGGACCCTCACGAATGGCACACCATACTCGATCGATTTGTTATCCTCTAGGTGCTCGACCTTGACCTGTATGCCCACCACCTCCGCCTGACTTTCACCTCAGGCGAATCTGTTTGCTCCATCGTCCAGAGGAGATACTCGATGAAATCGAAGGCCTGCGGCGTGACTGCCGCTGAGGAGTACATCACCGCCGCCTCGCTCTTTCGCATACATTGACACATGGCCCTCACCGTCCTCGAAACCTCCCACTCATTGTCAAACCAAGTAAGGATCTCCTTCAACCTGGCTAACTTTGCTTGGTCACCGCCGGTGATGTGCCTGATTTGCCGCTGCATCCTCTCCATAGATGTCCTTTTGAGTGGTCCGGTGCTAGCATTGGAAGATGGGAGGAGAGAGGTGGTCTTGCAATAGAGAAGAGGGAGAGGCTAGATGGTGGTTTTGGAATGGAGATGATGGAGAGGAGATGGGGTGGTTTTGCAATGGAGAGGAGGGAGAGGTGAGACGGTGGTTTTGGAATGGAGATGATGGAGAGGAGAGGAGGTGGTTTTGCAATGGAGAAGAGGGAGAGGAGCGTGCGATAGTGATTTAGAATTGGACGAGAGGGTCGGCGCACTGTGACTGGATCAAAATCAAAATCAATTTACACTTCAATTAATAAAGCGACCCACATTACCTAGTCTCCCTTTTATTATAGGTCATAATTGACCACGATTTTCACAAATAAAATATATGTTATCACTTGTACACGTCGGTGCTATACAAACGGTTTTTAACACCTTTCTGCGACGGCACTCAAAACCGTCACCTAGTGAGTGTGGGTGATAGGGGGGTCCTTCCCACACGACCCAGAAATCTTTGGGGATAGGGTGCCTTGCTGCATACAGTTGCCCCTCTATAACCGTTTCCGATGTCTCGCATATCCGAAACGATTCATCCTTGCTACTCGTTTGTGCTGGCATTGCCATCACAGTCGGAGTTTTGTGGTTTTTACCTAAACCCAAGCAGATTCCAGGCCCAGGCAGATTCCATGCATGGGAGTATTCTAGCGACAACTCTACGTTTACAATGCCTGCCACATCACAAATAGTTCATGATTATAAACCGTGTATGATAGGTAGACATTCACACACAATTAGTTTTCCCGCACCGTATGTGATAGTGTTTGACATCACACATGCTTTGCAAACAGTAACTGTGTGCATTGTTACACACGTTTCCACTCCATGAACCGTGTCGGATTATGATGTATATCGCACACGCTGTGCTTTAATAACCGTGTGCACCGTAATGACCTACACACTGTAATTTCACCCTAATTTAATTGCTGCTATTTAAAATTGTACCTAATTTAAACTCGAAAGTAGGCTATAGCTTTATTCATATCCATCAGGTTCAAACAACCAATGCATTATTCAATTCACAGGTACATATGTTTAAGAATTACATAAGCACCAAATAAATAATGATGAACCTGGGTTCTATACTTGCACTATTACAGATGGTAAAGAAAGAGGCAACAAACATTCTGGTTGCTGAACAGGGTGAAGCGGAATGGCCCTATTGTGCTCTCCTGGATGCAGAAGGCACGCACGACTCTATTCCAACCCTTTGTGATGGTTGGCCGCCAATCATGTAGTTTGAGAGGTAATCTTGAGTAAACTGCTTCAGGATCCACTGGAAAGGAAAAAAGATTTAGACATTGTCATCTAACACAACTCATTACGGGTAGTAAAAAGAAGGCTACAGGGTTCTTACTTACCATCCTATAGTTCACTGTTGTCTTGCATAAAGTGTAAACATATAGTTCGATTGACATCTTCTGACCCATTTTAATAATAATCTTTATCAATTTCCTCACTTGATGCTAGTTCATGAATATCTCATTGCCACATACGTAGAAAGGGTCGAAGTGTGGATCTTTGGCAATGACATGTGTACCTAAAAGCACCAAGTTAATATTATAAGCTAAACAACAATTGCAAAATGATGTAGTACAACACTCCCTCCATCCCATTATATAAGATTTTATACACGTATATCTAGACATTATCAGAACATTAAGGTAACATGAACATTAAGGTAACACTCTTCCTTGTTGCTATGTAGCATGGGATTGCATATTTAGTCATTCATTACCATGTATGTTGCTATGTAGCCTCAGATATATTAAATATGGCCTAGTTAACCTACTGATAAATGGGTTACAGATATATTCAGTGAAATCTCGGATTAGACGATTAATCCCTTATCAACCCCCAGGCTATATGGTACCAGCTACCAGATCCTGAATAGTGAGTACATATAAGAAATGCGATGAAACTAACCTCGATGTAAAAAACAACCTATTCTCAATATTGTCTTGTATGAGTACATATAAAGGCATGTTAAGCACAGCAGGCTAAAAATTAACCAAATATTTCCATGGTAGACAACATAATCTACAAAGGATAGCTTCAGTGTGAAGGCTTAAGCATGCTAGTTAAGCAAAACAAGAAGTGGAAAGGTGTGGTAACTGCATCAGGCATAACATTTATAAACAAGCAGATAGTCATTCAAACTAGTATTGTGCAGGTATAAAGTACACTAGTTATTGCTAAAAAACGAAAAGGCATGTTAACTACAATATCATTAACAGCAACCAAATATTGTAATTCATAGTGGTATTGTTGAAATTGTTATTGATGAAATTGAATTGCATGGCAAATAGTTGCACATATAGAGCATCACATTATGCAGAACTGAAATAAACAAGGCATAAGGCCATCTCTAGCCGATCCTTTAAAAGTTAAAGGACTAAAGCAATTAGTGGATATATATACTCCAGCAATTTTTGGCCGTTTCTAGTCGATCGCCTAAACTTAATGTTGTAAACTCAATTTGATCAAGTTCAATTGAAAGTAGCATGCATTCAAACGTATACATAGATAGTTTTGCATAACCGAACATAAAAAATAAATTTAAACTAAGCTAAGCTACTTGCGGTCGAAATAGAGGTCGAGCCAATCCTTCCGTGTCACCTACGGTGTGCCACGAGACGGGTCCGGGCCGGTGCCATCATTGGGGTCATTGGGGAAGGCACTCCTCCACTCGTCGACATCGATCTCCTCGTCCTCGCCGCCCACCTGGACGCCCTTCGCGTTGCCGTCCTCGCCGCCTTCGACCGCGTCATCGGAGGAGAGCACGATAACCTTGCCGCCCTCCGCGCCGCCATCCTTGCCGCCTTCGACCTTGTTTTCGGAGGAGAGCGCGATAATCTTGACGCCGTCCGTGCCGCCGTCCTTGCCGCCTTCGACCTCGTCATCGGAGGAGAGCATGATAACCTCGCCGCCCTCCGCACCAGCAAAGATCGCCTGCTCCGCCTTCACGAGCTCCGGGTGCTGCCGTCGAAGCTCTTTCATGTAGGCCTCCTAGGCGGCCTCGGCCTCAAGGCGCTCCCATGCCTCGCGGTCCTCCCGCGCCATAGCCTAGCTCACCACCCCTAGCTCCGGCGGAATGAGGTGGACCGAACGTGTGCCGAAGGGGAAATTGAGCCTAGCCGTTGTGCTGTGGTGGAGGACCTGCCAGCGGTCGTACTCCATGGCTGCGAGCTCGGCCCGGCGTGGAAGCTACCGAGCCATCGGCGGGTGTGGGTCTCGTGATCTGTAATCTCGGTGACCCATGTCCCCCAACGCTGCTGTCGGACCCTGAGGTAGGACCTCGTTGGCAGCCGGGTCCGAGGGAGGTCGGGGAAGTCCTCGAGCCAGCGTAGGGGCGCGGCGGCTGGCGGATCGAGGGACCGGCCACGGCAGATCGATAAAGTGCCCGCGGAGGATGACTAGGACCCTCGGCGGCCACCTCGCCGGCGTCGGGCAAAGAGGCCGCGATAAACCTCTCTTGGGCCATTGGCTCCTCGAGCTCCCCAGCACAAAGGCAGAGGTTAAGGATGGAGGCGGCGGCAATGGCGGCGACCTTCCAATGGTTACGGGGGTGGTGTGTGTCGGTGAGTGCATGTTTTGTAGAGTGTGTGGTGTGTGTGTGTGGCGGGGGGGGGGGGTAAGGTGGTGTTTGAGGAAATACCGCGGCAACTGAAAATTTTACAAGGCGGGAGTAACAAGGCGGGGTTACTGAAAATTTAGATAAGGGCGAGCAGATATTTTTGAGATTGCGAGGGATACAGAGGCAGGAGTATTTGGGGAGTGAGCTAGTGTGCTTGACATGCCAGTTGTGCACTGTAGCAGATGCACCTTCTCATGTAAGCCATAGGCGTACTATACACTGACGATGCTCTAGGATATTTTGTACTGCATCTCACATGGTTGGTGACAATAAACTGTTTGGGATCTACTTGATTTTTCATTTTTGATTTGAATTACATAATGGGGTCACACTGGCAATGGACAGTGCTTGAATTGCTAGACCTTTTATTTGCAGTGAACATGCAACTACATGTGTGTCGTAAAAAAACTGGAATTATTCAGGGTTCGTTTGGAAATTTTATACATTAAATTTGTTTTCTAGAAATTTTAGGTGCACAATTCAAAACCAAAGCACATGTTCCGGTCCCTAAAAATGGGTTGCAAAATCCAATGTTTATCCTTGAGCTTAGGTCACATACAAGAAGTGAGAATGAATGTCAAACACCTTGACATTGTCCCTCAACCGCTAACATTGAGATACAAGGTTTTAAAATTATTGTAAATCGAAAACTCGGCCGAAATTCATGAAACTTGACATGATATCATGGAACGGCATCGACATGCCGTGGTAAATATATTTTCCCATTTGGGCCAGGTTTGGGTATAAGCTTCTCGCAAACCGGAGCTTCTCTCACAACAAGCCAGATGGTTTCGGTACTGAAAGTGCCACCTTGGCAGACAAACGATATATGTTGCCTCTTGTTACTTTCTAGATTTTTCTCGTGTCAACATAGAACAACATGAGTGTTGTGTCATTTTTTGGGAGTTTTCGGGGTTTGTTTGGACATTTTTATGCATTAACTGAGTTTTCTATGCATTCATGTGTATAATTCAAGTTTTGAACTACATGCACATAGTCCAGTGCATATAAAGTGGTTCAAAAGTGGAATGTGTGTCCTTGGTTACATACTTAAGTCCCATAAAATAAATAATATTGAATATTAAACACCTTGCCATCGTCGCTCGGACGCTAACATTGAGATACTTGGTTTTTAAATTCTGGTAAATCGAAAATACATCTGAAATTTATGAACCTTGACACGCTAGCATGGAATGGCATCAACATGAAGTGGTAAAAACATTTTCCCATTTGGGGCAGGTTGGGGTATATATGTTTATCAAAAACTAGAGCTTCGGACAACAAGCCTCATTGTTATGGTAGGGAACGTTTCACCTTTTTGGACAAAATTATATCTGTTGCCTCTTCTTGATTTCAATTCTTTTTCTAGTGACAACATAGAACAACATGAGTGTTGTGTTAAATTTTGTGATTTTTCGGGGTTCATTTGGACATTTGTATGCATTAACTCAGTTTTCTAGGCATTTTATGTGCATAATTCAAATTTTAACTACAAGCACATGCTCCAATGCACCAAAGTTGGTTGAAAAATCACATGTGTGTCCTTGGGTGCATGCTTAGGTCCCATGCAAGAGAAAAGAATGAATTTCAAACACCAAGGCACTGTTGATTGCCGGCAAAACATTGAGATACCTGGTTTTTAAATTCTAGTAAATCCAAAACTAGTATGAAATTCATGAAACTTGGCATGCTATCATGGAGCGGCATCAACATGCCGTGGTAAAAAATGTAACATTTGGGGTAGGTTCGGGTATAAGCTTCTCACAAACCAGAGCTTCTCACAACAAGCATGATGGTTTTCGATAGGGAATGTCCCACCTTTGGGGACAAAACGATATCCATTCCATCTAATTGCTTTCAAAAAATTTCTAGTGTTAACATAGAAGAACATGAGTGTTGTCTATATTTGTGATTTTTCGGGGTTCGTTTGGACATTTTTATGCATTAACTGGGTTTTCTAGGCATTTTATGTGCATAATTCAAATGTGAACTACAAGCACATGCTCCAATGCACTAAACTTGGTTGAAAATCCTAATCTGTGTCCTTGGGTGAATTTCTAGATCCCATGCAAGAGATGGGAATGAAATTCAAACACCAGGGCTTTTTTGATTGTCGGCAAAATGTTGACATGCCTGGTTTTTAAATTCTAGTAAATCCAAAACTAGTCTGAAATTTATGAAACTTGGTATGCTATCATAGAGCGGCATCAACATGCCGTGGTAAAAAAATTGTCCCATTTGGGGCAGGTTTGGGTATAAGCTTCTCACAAACCAGAGCTTCTCACAACAAGCATGATAGTTTTCGATAGGGAACATCCCACCTTTGGGGACGAAACGATATCCATTGCATCTTATTGCTTTCAAAAAAATTCTAGTGTCAACATAGAACAACAGAAGTGTTGTGTCAATTTTTGTGATTTTTTGGGGTTTGTTTGGACATTTTTCCGCAGTAACTGGGTTTTCTAGGCATTTTATGTGCACAATTCAAATTTGAACTACTTGCACATGCTCCAATGCACTAAAGTTGGTTGAAAAATCTAATCTGTGTCCTTGGGTGAATTTCTAGATCCCATGCAAGAGATGGGAATTAAATTAAAACACAAGGGAATTGTTGATTGCCGGCAAAATGTTGAGATACCTGGTTTTTAAATTCTAGTAAATCCAAAACTCGTATGAAATTCATGAAACTTGGCATGCTATCATGGAGCGGCATCAACATGCCATGGTAAAAAAATGTAACGTTTGGGGCAGGTTCGGGTATAAGCTTCTCACAAACCAGAGCTTCTCACAACAAGCATGATGGTTTTCGATAGGGAATGTCCCACCTTTGGGGACAAAACGATATCCATTCCATCTTATTGCTTTCAAAATTTTTCTAGTGTTAACATAGAACAACATGAGTGTTGTCTCTATTTGTGATTTTTCGGGGTTCGTTTGGACATTTTTATTCATTAACTGGGTTTTCTAGGCATTTTATGTGCATAATTCAAATGTGAACTATAGGCACATGCTCCAATGCACTAAAATTGGTTGAAAATCCTAATCTGTGTCCTTGGGTGAATTTTTAGATCCCATGCAAGAGATGGAATTGAAATTCAAACACCAGGGCTTTTTTTATTGTCGGCAAAACATTGACATGCCTGGTTTTTAAATTCTAGTAAATCCAAAACTAGTCTGAAATTCATGAAACTTGGCATGCTATCATGGAGCGGCAACTTGTCACAAACCAGAGCTTCTCACAACAAGCATGATAGTTTTCGATAGGGAACGTCCCACCTTTGGGGACGAAACGATATCCAACAACAACAACAACAACAAAGCCTTTAGTCCCAAGCAAGTTGGGGTAGGCTAGAGGTGAAACCCATAAGATCTCGCATCCAACTCATGGCTCTGGCACATGGATAACAAGCTTCCACGCACCCCTGTCCATAGCTAGCTCTTTGTCGATACTCCAATCCTTCAGGTCTCTCTTAACGGACTCCTCCCATGTCAAAATCGGTCGACCCTGCCCTCTCTTGACATTCTCCGCACGCTTTAGCCGTCCGCTATGCACTGGAGTTTCAGGAGGCCTGCGCTGAATATGCCCAAACCATCTCAAACGATGTTGGACAAGCTTCTCCTCCATTGGTGCTACCCCAACTCTATCTCGTATATCATCATTCCGGACTCGATCCTTCCTCGTGTGGCCACACATCCATCTCAACATACGCATCTCCGCCACACCTAACTGTTGAACATGTCGCCTTTTAGTCGGCCAACACTCCGCGCCATACAACATTGCGGGTCGAACCGCCGTCCTGTAGAACTTGCCTTTTAGCTTTTGTGGCACTCTCTTGTCACAGAGAATGCCAGAAGCTTGGCGCCACTTCATCCATCCAGCTTTGATTCGATGGTTCACATCTTCATCAATACCCCCATCCTCCTGCAACATATCCGTTGCATCTTATTGCTTTCAAAAAAATTATAGTGTCAACATAGAACAACAAAAGTGTTGTGTCAATTTTTGTGATTTTCTGGGGTTTGTTTGGACATTTTTATGCATTAACTGGGTTTTCTAGGCATTTTATGTGCATAATTCAAATTTGAACTACTTGCACATGCTCCAATGCACTAAAGTTGGTTGAAAAATCTAATCTGTGTCCTTGGATGAATTTCTAGATCCCATGCAAGAGATGGGAATGAAATTAAAACACAAGGGAATTGTTGATTGCCGGCAAAACGTTGAGATGCCTGGTTTTTAAATTCTAGTAAATCCAAAACTCGTCCAAAATTCACGAAACTTGGCATGCTATCATGGAGCGGCATCAACATGTCGTGGTAAAAAAATTGTCCCATTTGGGGAAGGTTTGGGTATATGCTTCTCACAAACCAGAACTTCTCACAACAAGCATTATGGTTTTCGATAGGGAACATCCCACCTTTGGGGACGAAATGATATCCATTGCATCTTATTGCTTTCAACAATTTTCTAGTGTCAACATAGAACAATAGGAGTGTTGTGTCAAAATTTTTGATTTTTCGGGGTTCGTTTGGACATTTTTATGCGTTAACTAGGTTTTCTAAGCATTTTATGTGCATAATTCAAATTTGAACTGCAAGCACATGCTCCAATGCACTAAAGTTGGTTGAAAATTCTAATATGTGTCCTTGGGGGAATTTCTAGGTCCCATGCAAGATATGGGAATGAAATTCAAACACCAGGGTATTGTTGATTGCCGGCAAGACGTGGACAAGCCTGGTTTTTAAATTCTAGTAAATCCAAAACTTGTCTGAACATCAAGAAACTTGGCATGCTATCATGGAGCGGCATCAACATGCCGTGGTAAATTTTTTGCCCCATTTGGGGCAGGTTCGTGTATATGCTTCTCACAAACCAGAGCTTCTCATAACAAGCATGATGGTTTCGGTAGGGAACGTCCCACCATAGGGGACGAAACGATACCCATTGCCTCTTATTGCTTTAAAAAAAATTCTCGTGTCAACATAGAACAATAGGAGTGTTGTGTCAATTTTTAGGATTTTTCAGGGTTCATTTGGACATTCTCATGTATTAACTGAGTTTTCAATGCATTTATGTGCATAATTCAAATTTGAACCACATGCACATGCTCCATTCCATATAAATTGGTTGAAAAAACAAATCTATGTCCTTGGGTGCATGCTTAGCTGCCATGCAAGAAATGGGAATGAATTTCAAACACCAGGGCACCGTTGATTGCCGGCAAAACATTGAGATGCCTGGTTTTTAAATTCTAGTAAATCCAAAACTCGTCTAAAATTCATGAAACTTGGCATGCTATCATGGAATGGCACCCGACATGCTGTGGCATTTTTCGTGTTCATTTTGAGAGAAGGCGCACTCGAATAATGACAACCAACAAAGGCATTTTGAAAAATAGCTACCATTTTAATATCTCAAATGTTTGTATAATTCAAACCATGTGCTTTCTGTTAACCATTCACGTGACGCCACGTGTCTTGGTTTTAATGGCTGTAGGAGGTGCCATGCAAACAGCTGCTTGACCTTGACTGAATGGGAGGCGTGTGAGCGTAGTCCGGTGCGTAGGCTGACCAAGAGGCATGCAAGCTGTCCTCCAATGTGCAGGCTCACCTGGAAGCTTGTGAGTTGTATGATGTGCTGGCTCACTAGGAAGTGAGCCCGTTGACTTCCATGGGATGCCGCCGTCGAGCGCTACATCTCAGCAGCGCCAGTTGCCGTCCTCCCGCGCCCCGCCCGTCGATCGCACAACGACAGATGTCTGATTTACAAGTGAAGAACATTTTGTGCTGCCTTGAAGACTTCAACAATGGCGTCCCGGAGGACGACAACGACAATGATGGCGCGGCACTCCGCCTCCGAAGCCACTGGAAATAGTTTTTTTGGGGTTTAATACTGTATCTTGAATTCTCGATCATATGAACATAAATTCGCAGTGTGACTAAATGAAAGATATGGTTTGAATGAACTTGCGTTTTTCTCTCTTAATGTACAGACATATCAAACGATTTTCTTTTGAAAAAAACGTCAATGTTTTTTAAATATAAAACACTCATCGCAAACATTTTAGTTAGAACACCTGTATGAAAACTGACAGCTTCCCCAGGAAGCCAAGGGAAAATTTGCCGAGCGGGATTTCTGCATCCCTTAAACGCAAACGGTTGTTTTCCATGACCCGTGTGCAACCACGTACAAACAATTGGGTAAGATTTGCATATCTGTAATTTTTGGTATGTTGCCCTTTGTCAAACTAGAAAGATTGACATTTGTTTATCTAGTAACATTGCCATTTGTCGACCTTGTAACACTGCGATTTGTCAAAATATGCAACTAAAAATCATTAGCACTATCTAATTTTTACAACTAAAATCACTAGCAATGTTCATATGGACACCACTAGCAGACGTGAGTTGATGGACGCATATGCAAAGGTACCATTGATTACATACAACAAGTCATCCACTACTAGGAAAAGGGCTATAGATAGGACTGATTCTAATGGCGCACCAGGTAAGTAGTGCGCCACTACTATATACTAATGGCGCACTGGTTGCTCGTGCGCCATTAGTGTGGAAGACACTAATGGCGCACCGTGATCACGGTGCGCCACTACTATTGATTTTTTTTCCCATTTTTCCATATAAACTAATGGCGCAGGGGTGGCAAAGTGCGCCATTACTAGTTAGAACTTGTAATGGCGCACGACCAAGACAGTGCGCCATTAGTATATAATTTTTTTTTATTTTTTTGCAAACCTACTAATGGCGCACTATGCCAAAGCCCAGTCGTGTTTATACCCAAAGCCAAATACAAGACCGCGGGCTCAAACGTCACCGCGAAAAATGAGCCATGGGTACTGGCTTCCCAAGTGGACCAATGCTTCTTCATTACCGACCCGCCAAAGCCCAGTCGTGTTGTCGTGAGGAGAGGCAAAAGGAAGATCATCGGAATGGATGGAGTAGCCAATGAGCAAGACTTCGACAAGTACGGCGACCCGAAGATCGAACATGACGACGATGATGAAGTAGCAGCACACACCACAAGAAGAAGCAGGACCACCCTACCTAAAGGATGTCCGTTCCACAGAAGAACTCCATTTGCGAAAAAGAAGGGCAAGAAGATTGTGAACAGATAGCTAGCTAAGATCGATTGTATTTAAATCGTAGTCTTCATTTCTCGATTGTATTTCATGGGCACTTTTTGATATCATGAATATTTTTAAATTTCATGGGCACTTTTTGAAATCATGAGGACACTTGATCTCGATCCCCCTCCATCTCGATCTCGATTCCCCCTCCATCTCGATCTCGATCCCCGCACCCTCCCCCGCTCCACCGCCGCCGCCGATGATATTTTCAAGTAAGAAATTTGAACATATTTTTTAAAAAATTATTACTGTTTTTATAAAAAATATTACTGTTATGATTTAAACAAGTTTGAACATATTTAAACACAAATAAATATAAAAAACAGCATTTAAAATGCATAAAAAAATATTGGGGAGCCTGGGAATCGAACCCAGGACCTCCTGGTGTGTGTGCTGCGTGCTGACCAGTCGGGCTAGTGGGTGGGTTCTGTTGTAGATAGGGTTAGGTTGTAGATATGGTTAGTGGGCTAGATTAAAACAAAATTCTAATGGCGCACCGAGGGGTGGTGCGCCATTAGAATTGTCATACTTATGGCGCACGACTGGACGGTGCGCCATTAGAACCCTCCCCCTAGCTATCCTCCCTCCCTCTCGCCAGATCCCCTTCGACCCTCTCTCCGGGCCTCGCCACCAGATCCACCCGCGTGCTGCCCCGACCCACGCCGCCGCCGCCCCCGCGCCTCCGTCTTCGTCGCCGCCCCCAGTCAGCCCCTGCCCTGCCCCCCATCGCCGTCCGCTCCCAATCCACCCCCTCCCTCGCCTTCACCGCACCCACCCACCCCCTCCCTTGCCTTACCAACCCTCGAGCTCCACCGTGCGAGGCGACAGGCAAGGCGGCGGGCAGAATCTGCTTCAACACCGGGCCGGCGAGCCGTGGAACCAGGGCGCGACGGTGCTCGACCCCTCCACCCCCCTCCACCTCTTCTTCCTTGGGTCACTGCTGTCTTCCTCAACTTCGGCCACCTCTGTTGCTACTAAGCTGTCGCAGGGCCTCCTTGCGCCTCCCCGGTGAGCTCCGCCTCCTCTCCCCTCTTCCTTCTCGCGTGCCAAGAAATGCATAGCAATTATTTGCTTCACTTAGTCATTGATGGTCATTCAGTATGAAATTACAACCTGCAGGTATTGGTTGGAATGTGTAACTACAATTTACAGGGGAAATGTTTGCAGTTAAGTTATGTGGTTGGAAAGATCATGTGTCATTAGAAACTTGGAAGCTAAAAACATTGCGATCCTCACCATAAGGATGATTATATCTTCCATGCCTGAATAGCTCTGCCTAAATAATAAATAGATAAAGGTAAAACTAAACCATGCTCAGCGATGAGTGATGTCAACTGACAACCAAAGCAAACTTGTTCATCATTACAAAAGCAAACTTGTTCAACATAACAAAAGCAAACTTGTTCAACATAACAAAAGCAAACTTGTTCAACCACATAACTACAAACTGAGACACAGTAGTAGGGGTCATCCCAATACCACAAACAACTCAATATCCCCAGTAGTAGGGGTCATCCCAATGATCCTCCGCCTCTTGCCAGAGCTCCAAACCTTCTTTGGTGATTTCGATTTTCTTCCATGCCTCGTAGGTGACGTACGCATCTTTCGCGGCGTACTCGATGAGCTTGTTTGGCAGTGGGCTGTCCCCCCATAGTAGGTGGTCCGATTTCCTGTCGATCTTCTGCTTCATTTCCTTGTAGGATGGGTGGATGAGGCTGCCTGCAAACTCAGCCAAAGACTGCCACTTCTTTCCATTGTTTGGAACTCTCCATTTGCGCTGCAAGTCGACGTACTTGTCGGGGTTGATCTCTAAACCAGATAACTTCAGCTTCTCCTTGTCGCCTCCAATGGACAAGCCAACAAAGGTGTACAGCTTCTTCTCCTGCAGGAGCGGGCGGAGTTCCTTGGGCCTGCATCAAATTAATCTGGTGCATCAAATTCATCTACTTCAAAAACTTCAGAAACTACAGAATTAAAATGGGTTCAGTTGAAGCAAAATTCAGTTAAAATAGCATCTTCAGTTCTGACCAAAATTCAGTTAAAACAGTATGATCACAACAACTACTAAATGATCACAACAACTACAAGACAACATTCTGTATGATCAAAACAGCAAGCATAACATCTAAATGCTGTATTTTTTTTGCAATCTTTTGCATTACAAGACAACATTCATAACAGCTACTAAATGATCACAAAAACTTCTAGACAACATTCTGTATGATCACCAAAAAACTACTAATTAGACAGAAACATCATAACTTCAGAACTAGTATTGCATCTACTTCAGAACTTCAGAACTATTGCATCTACTTCAGAAACTTCAGAAACTTCCGAAACTACTAATTAAAATGAAACTTCAGAACTTCAGAACTAGTATTGCATCTACTTCAGAACTTCATAACTATTGCATCTACTTCAGAAACTACTAATTAGACAGAAACTTCAGAACTGGATGTTTTAACCATTTGGTTGCCGCGGTGATGTGGTATACCAGGACGAGATCCTAAACACATAACTGCAGAACTGCAGCAATTTGTGGAGGTTTGTCTTCCCTAGTATACTCGACATCAACGCCGATATTCCGAGGAAGCATGCCACCGAGCCTCCTCCTCATCTTGCGGATCATCTTGTCGGCTTCGTCTGGATTGCTGGTGCATACGACATCCAGCGGCTCCTTCAGGTGGATATCAACCTTGAGCGGAACGGTGTAGTCCCGCTTGTGCCCGTGGACCGGAACGTCGTCGTCGACCACCAGCGGCTCCTTGCCAGATGCCTCACCACGGTGATGCTTGGCAGACGGAGGGGAGTTGCTCCATGATGCCTCCGCCATTCTCTTGGCAGACGGAGGGGAGTTGCTCCAGGATTCCTCCGCCATTGCCCTCCTGGCCAGCGATGGTGGAGGCATAGGGGAGTTGCTTGATGCTGGAGGCAGAGGGAGGTAGAGGGAGGAAGATGGAGCAGCAATGGAATGAGGAGGGAGGCAGAGGGAGGAAGATGGAGTCACAATGGAATAAGAGGGGAGTTACCTGGACGTGGGAAGAAAACCCCCTCTGCGTCGTGGGGAGTTGCCAGTTGAGGGGAGACATGGGGAGTTGCCTCGAAAACTCAAACGTCCTGCCCTTTCGAGGGGAGACATGGGCCCTCGAAAACTCTAGAGGGGAGACGTGGGCCCTCCTGTTTCTGAAACGTCCAGGTGGGGAGATGTGGGCCCTCCTGTTTCTGAAAACTACACCTATATCTGACGAAACTGAAGGTGTTCTTCAGCAGCTGATTAAAATTTAGTTAACATGTTTTACTTTAAACTTGCATGCATTCTTTGCTTGTTTATATATATTAATACTGATGCAGTTACCTGCATGGGCCTGGTTGATGAAGAAAAACTTTATATATATTCATACTGATGTTGACTCTATAAATCATACTTATTGGACATGTTTTATGTGTTGATCCATCAATTGATCACATTGAGAAAGACCATCGTGTCTCCAACCATTTTGCAAAGGTCATGTCTCCGACCATCGTGTCGTGATGAATTTGCAGGTACCCCGAGAGGCCCTTGAGTTTGTCGGAATGTTGATTAACTTCCATTCCGGCAAATTCGGGTACTCCATATGTCCTATTTCAGCAAAGGTCATGCTGAAATTTTCCTTGCTGCATTAAACCATAGGTGGCAATAGAGCCAAGTGATTAGGCCCAACTTAGAATTCTCCTTAGCATCGATAAACCCTAGATGATAAACCCAACATAGGTGGCAATAGAGCCAAGTGATTAGTGCCAAGTGATTAGGCCCAACCTAGGGTGCCTTGGCATCGATAAACCCTAAATGATGAAAACTTAACTTGGCTGCCCCGGATGCCTCGGTATCGATGAGAACCTAAATGATGTACGCTTAGGCTTTTAGGGTGCCACGGTGTCGACAAACCCTAAATGATGAAAGCTTAGGCTTTTAGGGTGCCTCGGTGTCGACAAACCCTAAATGATGAGACCATGATCTTGTTCCTTGGCAATAACCAACTTTTTGACCAAACTTTTTTCCTATTTAGAGCGAAACATGGCCCACAACGATGAGGCCGGTGGTTCGGGCGGAAAGCAATTCTAGGAGCTGTCCCAGGAGATAGAGGAACAACCTCACCACTATGAGGACGCCGCGGAAGACACCGATCCTGATTACACAACCCCTAGGGGCGTCGGGGATGACACCACTGATGGTGCCGCCGAGGATGCCACCACTGATGATGGCGGCGCACACACAGATGGCAGCCAATCGAAGAAGCAAAGGAAGGACCGGCGTCCGAATGCGCTCCGCACCGTCAAGGAGGAATTCACTCAAGTACAAGGGTAAGGTTCCCGGAGTCTACGACGACTGGGAGGAGTGTCGGAGACAGGTTCACCGTTTCAGCGGTAACAGTTACAAAGGGTACACCACTAGGGCGGAGGCCGAATATAGATATGCCCGCTATCTAGCGGGAGAGAGGAGGGAGCGTTGGAGGAACCGGATGAGGACCAGTTTGATCGCGATGATGCTCATCGCGATGACCACAACTCTCTTTTATGTGATGGTAGTTTAGATGATCGATATCGACTTGTAATGTGAAGACAAACTCGATACTCGCGGTCTTGAGACTTGTAATGTTTTATCTTTGTTCGGTCTTTTGAATTAGGAGACTAATATGATGAATTGTATTCAGAGACTAATCTTCTATTGTATTCGATGAATCTGATGTTGCTGTGTGCTGCTGTCTATATTCTGTCCAATAATATATTTTGTAACCTGTGCAAAAATCAGAAAAGCAAAAAAAAAGAAAACCAAATATTCAAAAAAAACAAATATTCATACTAATGGCGCATCAAGGCAGAGTGCGCCATTAGTGTGCCAAAGGATACTAATGGCGCATCAAGGCAGAGTGCGCCATTAGTGTGACAAAGCACATGGTTACATATGGCCCCCCGGGAGGCATACTAATGGCGCATGGAGTTACACACTAATGGCACACTGCTAGGTGCGCCATTAGTATACCAGATACTAATGGTGCACCAGTGGTGCGCCATTAGTAAAAAATTCTAATGGCGTGCTACTAATGGCGCACCGGTAGTGCGCCATTAGTAGGAAAAACCGGTGTGCAATTAGTAGGCCTTTTCCTAGTAGTGATCATCCCACACCGACAACGAGGATACACGTTGGATTATAAATCATTTCCAACAAAACATTCTAGTAAAGTGTTTCCCACATAACAAATAACAAAGCGATGAGATGAACTTCAGCTCAACCACTCGTCGCATTGAAAACGCTTGCTTTGAACCAGAAGTGATTCTCTGGGAAGGGCCAGCTACTGTCAATCTCGAGACCAACGCAGGACTGATCATCCAGGCTGAAGCGGCCTATGTCAGGACCCATATTGGGACGGTAGGGAAGCATAGAAATGTCCGAGGTATAGATATAGTTGCTCCTCATAAATGGTAGTAATGTTGTGTCAACAGTAGCTGGATCGCCTTCCACCATCATTGGATAGTTTTTTCCAAGGAAGAGCGAGTTTCCTCCAAGACTTTCAATACTGAACCAGGGAGAAGGTGTTGGTTCTAGTACACTAGTATCCCTCCCGAATACCCTACCATGGATGTTGGAATAGGTCCGGAGAGTGCGACCATGCGAGACAACACTTGCTTCCTTAGTAACATCAACAGTGCCCTGTATACAGACAAGAAGAGGTGATCCATCGGAACAAGTTGCCAGGCACCACTGAGTCTATGGGTCCTGCTCGTGATCATCAGCATCGTCATCTCCCCCTTGGTTATAAAAATTTTCAAGTATAGGTGGTGGAATGTTCACAGGACCTTGGAAACACGAGAAGTTTAATTAGTAAAGGGAAACTAGCTAACCCGTATGCATGAGGATGAAACAATTATAATTATGGTGGAGACAAACATACCGAAAGCATCCGGGTTCCATGCAAAAACAGTGCCACGAGTGGTGGCAGCAAACACAAGACCCTCGTATTGAATTGCATCACAGTACTCATCAGTGTACAAAAAATGATATTTGAGTAATATCCATCGAGGCGTGGAAGTAAGGACGACAACAAGCTTGTTGAAGATAGCAACAACTTCATAGTTCGTGTAATCCCAAGAGCTGCTGTGAACTCGACAAATTGCTATCTTCCATAGACGACAGTCACCGTGATCGTATTTGAAATCACGTAGAATACTGGTGTACTCAACCTCTGGGCAGTCGTCTGAGGAAGTGGAACCCGGTGACGAGTGTACACATTCACAAGTTCCCACTCGCAATTGTACCCAATATAAACAACCCAATCTCCATTTGTGCCTGCCCAAGCCTTGCCCTCAATCGATGGCATCTTAACATCATAGTATCATTATCAAGCGGCATCAACTTGCACAAGGTGAGGCTTCCCTCGTCCCCGCGCCAGTCAGCAGGGTCACGCTTAAGAAGATAGGGGAGATCAAACCACTCTTGGACCATTGGGTTCCTTGTAATGATGTTATTAGTTGAGTCGACAATGGTCTTGAACGAACCCGCCATGCTAGCCGAGGTGATGACGTCGCACCGATCAATGAGTTCCTCCACCATGTCATCTTTCAGATCGGGGCAAGAATAACGGGGTAGTTTCTGGCCTATTCCCTCCATGGAGATGATCGAACAATGGCAGAAGGAAGGGTGAAGGCAAATGGAGGGAGGAAGAGCGTGCGGCATCAGTTCCAAATCGAGAGGGAAAGGTAAAGAGGCGGTGTACGGTTGCCACGGTACAAGAAGAGGCGCCTGGGGAAGTGGGGAGCAAATGGTTGCCACAGAGGTCACACACTAGTGACAAGGGTCCAGTGAACCGCATGCGTATATCGCACACACCTTGATCTGGCTAACCGTTTCTTTTGTGTTGCCTAATCACAAACAGTTCATCCGAGTGAACCATATGCTGTATATCGCACACACCTTATCTGGCTGACCGTTCCTTTTGTATTGCCTAATCACAAATAGTTCATTTGAGTGAACCATATGTTGTGTATCGCACACACCTTCATCTGGCTGCCCGTTTCTTTCGTTACTCCTCATCACAAATAGTTAATTGAACTGAACCGTATGCCCTGCATCGTACACACAACTAAAATCTGAACCGTGTTTGATGCATCCGTCATCACAAACGTTTTGGACTTGTTTGACGGTTCTCTGACACCACCATTTGGGATTATTAAATCGCACACAGTTTCTCGGAGGGTCTCTGATCGTAGTGTCGCGTTCGCAGCATCCTGTAGTTGTAACATCCCAATTTTCAATTTGGATGTTATACATAGATCATGATATGCATATCATATTTATTTTTGCATTTTTTTGTGATCCTAGAAATCTTAAGCAACTCAAGGACCCAAGGAGAGAGTTGGAGGTTTCACAAAAATTCATATTTGAATTTATTTCAAATTTGAAGAGAGGATCAATTTGATTTTATTTTTTTCTCTCCAATTATTTCCAATAATAAAAATATATGAGAGAAGATAATATGACTTCTTCAACCTTAGGGAAATATTGGAGAAAGAATTTTAAAATTAAATTATTATTTTATTGGTATTTTATTTGCTATTTTATTTGAATTAGAAAAAAATTGCATTTTTGAAAATTGCATTTTAGTCCAGAAAAATGTTCATTGTGTCCCAAATATTAGGTTTTGATAGTGAAAATTGTTTCTGGAATTTCTAGAATATTTTTATATTTATTTAGGATTTTTCTTTCACGGTGTAATTGTTTAAAAAAACTCCCGGACCGATTGGGCCGAAAGCCAGCCGGCCCACTCCGCGTGCCACCGCCTTCCTCCCGCCGCCGCGCTGTACGGGAGCCGGACTCCACCGGAGTCCGAGGCCGCCCTGACCCCGTCGCCCCTTGCCCAAGTCAGGAACTCCCCCGAACCCCTCCCTAAATACCCCCCCGCCGCCGCCCTCCCCTCCTCACCAAACGCCACCGTCGCCGCATGCCTCCACTACAGCCGCCGCCGCCCCGCTAGCGCCGCCGCCTTGCTGCCGCCGCTGTTGCTAGTTGCCGCCGCCACCGCCTGCGCCTCCCATTGCCTTGCCCTGCGCCGCCACCACCGCCGCCGCCGCCGCCATCGCGCCGGATCTTGCCGCCTTTTCTTTTTTCGAGAACTGGTAAAACCACCGAACCAACGGTTTTTTATTAGGTTTTCCTCGGTTTATTTTTTAGGCCGATTTAGTTATATAACGAACGTTCATCCGTTTAGATCTGTCAGTGAATGATTTTCATTAGATTAGTTCCGTTAATGAAAGATCGCGCCGCAGTTTTTTTCTTTTTAGTTTATTTTCGGCCAGGGACCTATCCACGACTAGTTTGCTCTTGATTTAGCCCATGATCTTAAAATTAGCGTAACTTTTTGCTCGTTTGTCCAAATTAGATGAAACCAACGCCTAAATCTTCGTAACGATCTGTTCTTTCCAATTAACCAACTTGAGCATGATTTTGACACTATAAAATGTGACCTTAGTTCAGATTAGTAAACGGTCTTGTTTCGTTCATATCGCCGTTTGAGTTGTTTATTTTTGATAATTGTAGCTAATCACATGTACCTACTATTAAGATCTAATCCACATGATAATAATGTTGTTAGGTTTTAATTTCTGTTAGTTTAAGCCGTTTGCTTGTTTCGTATTTGATTTGGATCTTTTCTCGGTTTTCTCGTTGTTTCATTTGAGTGATTGCTTATGTATGCTACTGTTTGTCTACGCTAGATTACCCGGAGTGCAAAGCTTGTTACTACAAATCTCTAGAGTTTGCAGACCGTCAGCAAGGCAAGTTACACTTTGATCATACTCTTCTTTACCCAGTTTTTACTATGCATTAGTATTACCCCTCAAATATTTGCATGAGTAGGATTGGGAACATGTGGTTGAGGTAGGAACATGTTGTAGTGCTTGAGGTAGGAACCTAATACCTTTTGATAACCCCAGGAATATACGTTATGCTTATTTATTGCTTAGCCGTGCTCATAGACGGGGATTGGATCATAATTTCACATGGAAGTTTTGAGAGTTATTAATATTGGATAACATTAAGGTGGCAACTTTAATACACATTTGGGTCGATTGGTTGAGGCACTTGGGGAACCCAGTGTTGTCTATTTAGGGAAATCCCGGAGTACTCATGTAATTTTTCCTTCAGTTCGCCAACCAGGCTCAAAGGGATCACATGATATTTCATGCCGAGAAACTTCCGTGTGCTGCCACAAGCCATTATGGGCTCTGGCATAGTTGAGTAAGTTTCATGAGCTCTCGAAGATGTGGACTAGCAGATGTAGGGGAAAGTAGGTGTACCGGTCTGCCCGGAGTAGAGTGTAAGTGCTTCAGAAAGACTATGTCTCGATCATCCGATCATGGATGCAGTCGAGTCTTGTGGGGAGAAGTGCACAACCTCTGCAGAGTGTATAAACTAATCATGGTTAGCCGTGTCCCCGGTTATGGACATCTTGAGTATCTGGATTGGATATTATTGTTGATCTCATCACTCTTTAGTTAATTGAATTTGGTTTAATGAAGATACTTTTAATTAAGATTTGAGTTGGGAGAACCTTCTCAAATATTGGACAACTTGGGAGTCGTTAAATAAATTATTTCCTTTATTGTAGGGAAAAACTAGCTTTAGGCAAAATCATAAACTTAGTGCCTCCTCCAGCCAAAAATTGCATGTAGATATAGTTCTTGCATTTCATTGCTTTACAGTGTAACTCTACCAGCATATTCAATGTGTTGACCTACACGGCTGTAACATCTCATGTTGCGCACTAATCAGACGACGAATAAGGTTTGATAGGTCATTGTCTAGCACTCAGCTATGCCGTTGGAGTTGATGGACTCATTTACCTTCGAAGCTTCCACATTTATTTATTTTAGATGGCCTTCAGCCATGATATTTATGTGTAATCATACTCTTTATGAGGACTCAGGTGATAAGTGTGTGATTGAAGTCTGTTATAATTCCTCAAGTACTATGTGTGTCAGCATTACCGATCCAGGGATGACACTGATGCACAGAAACTTCGGTCCATTCAGATCGTGGTCGCTACAAGATGGTATCAGGGCACACGCTGACTGTAGGATGCAACCACTAGAATAAGCCACATGATTTCCCTTCTCTACTCATTCCTAATTCTACTCTATGGATGGCAGATCCCATGAGCAAGTTCACTCAGCGAGACGATGACACTCCTTTCGGGCGACACTTGAAGGAAGTCACTAAGTACATAAACATCAGACTTCCAAGCTTTACATGGACATTCTCTACAACTATACCGGAAGAGGAGAGCGGGAAGATCAAAGTCTGGCTACCTGGGAGGACATTTACAGCAACGATGGAGCCTATTGATTTCTACCTGGATACACCAAGCTGGAATTTAGGAAAGAGCATGGCAGCCCATATCAGCTTTGGACGCACATGTGAGGTGTATCACAAGGAGCTGGAAAACACCATTTATCAAATATGTGGCCGTCGAGACGAAGAATGGGAGATGATTCGTACCAGGAGGGATGGATCAATTGCAGGCTACATTCAAGAGATGGGAGATCATATTCGTCAACAGGAGAATCAACTAATTATCAACATGAAGAAGATCAAGAAGCTGATGAAGAGAAACAACGAGCTAGAAGAGGAACTCAAGTTTACACGCAATGGATATGAGGAAGAAATTGTCGTATTACTAGAGCAGCATGAAGACTTGAAGAGGAAGCTAGGACTACCAGTGGAGAATCACAAGCGAGAACCAACAAAGGAGATCCGTTCGGAGGACTACATCATCCTGGACGACACCGACACGTATAGTGAGGCAAATGATGACAGCGATGACGACTACATTTACGAAGCTGGAGAAGATATTATGGAGTCTTCCTCTGATGAAAATTTCTAGATGACCACCATGTAACTAGTAGTATTCCTCCAAGTAGTTAGCAATGATCGAGTTTGTAATCATAGGTTAGATCATTTGTGTGAACCTTGTGTGCTATTGAATGAAGTGAACCGATTGTGTTTGTCTCATGAGCATATGGGTACTGAATCTCTCTTAGAACTCATTCTATTCGGTTTTCTCACCCCTTCTAACCCATCAGATGCCTTTGAGACGTGACAATGGATTTGCATTCCCATCGGAGCTCACTCAGTTGATCCGCAGCAGAATGCCTTGATGCAGTTCTTAGTTCAGAACCAGAACCAAGGCAACAACAACAACAACAACAACAACAACCCACCGCCACCACCCCCTGTTGACCACCTAGCCCATTTTCTGAGGTTGAATCCGCTGGTGTTCTCTAGTAGCACTGAGCTTATTGTTGCAGATGAATGGCTCCACAAGATTGGAAGAGAGCTGAGCACTGTAGGATGCACAGATGAGGAGAGAGTGCACTTTGCCGCACATCAGCTTGATGGACCCGCAACATCTTGGTGGGAGAATTTCACCGCCACTTACCCATTGATACAATTACATGCGATCAGTTTCAGCACACTTTCTGCACTATCAATGTTTTAGCAGGACCTATGAGCATGAAGAAGCGCGAGTTTCGCAACTTGCGCCAAGGAGGGTGTACGGTGGGCCAGTATGTGGATGAGTTTAGCAAGTTAGCACACTATGTACCAGATGATGCAGCCATAGATGCCGCAAAGAAGGAGAAGTATCTTGAGGGACTCAATGATGAGCTGAGTATGCAGTTGATGGTGGCAATTTTAAGCAACTACCAGGAGTTGGTAGACAGGGCCCTCATGATTGAAGGCAAGCAGCAACAGATTGATAATCGCAAGAGGAAGTATGGACAGGGGAGGTACACTTCTGGAGCTCAGTAGAAGCCCCGCTATTCCCCGTACTCGAGAGGACATACCCACAACCATGGAGGCCATACACACAATGGAGCAAGTTCGCACAACCATAGTGGCCCCAAGAATCGCAATGGTGATGGAGGAAGCAGCAGCCAGAACCATTCCAACCCCTCAATGCTAGCCAAGAGGGATCTAAGCCACATTACTTGTTTCAAGTGCTAGAAGACCGGACATTATGCAACTGAATGTCCTGAAGCAAAGAATTGAAATGTCAATGGAAATTCTACAAAGAAGCCCAACCCCTTCACCAAATGTCAGGTGAACCACGTCAGTGCGGAGGAGATTGATGATCAACCCAATGCAGTTGTCAGTAAGTTTTTAATTAATGCATTTACCACACTTGTTCTTTTCGATACTGGTGCGTCACATTCATTCATATCAAGGGGATTTGTGGATAAGTATAAATTGCCAACCGTAGCCCATAAGTCATGTATGTTTATAAGTTCCCCAAGAGCAGAGTATATGGCTAGTAAGGGCTGCTACCAGTTGCCAGTAACCATAGGTAAACATGTTTTCCCCACTGACCTGATTGTTCTGGAGTCACAAGGATTGGATGTGATACTAGGCATGGATTGGATATCCAAGTTTGAGGGAAACATCGATTGTGCCAGTAAATCAATTCTTCTCACCACCCCAGAAGGAAAGAGGATCAAGTATGTATCTTGGCAGGCGCCTGATGACCCACAAGTGTAGGAGATCTATCGTAGTCCTTTCGATAAGTAAGAGTGTCGAACCCAACGAGGAGCAGAAGGAAATGACAAGCAGTTTTTAGTAAGGTATTCTCTACAAGCACTGAAATTATCGGTTACACATAGTTTTGTGATAAGGTAATTTGTAACAGGTAACAAGCAATGAAAGTAAATAAGGTGCAGCGAGATGTCCCAATCCTTTTGGTAGCAAAGGACAAGCCTGGAAAAGTTCTTATATAGAGAAAAGCACTCCCGAGGACACATGGGAATTATCGTCAAGCTAGTTTTCATCACGTTCATACGATACGCGTTCGTTACTTTGATAATTTGATATGTGGGTGGACCGGTGCTTAGGTACTGCCCTTTCTTGGACAAGCATCCCACTTATGATTAACCCCTATTGCAAGCATCTGCAACTACAAAAGAAGTATTAAGGTAAACCAAACCATAGCATATGGATCCAAATCAGCCCCTTACGAAGCAACGCACAAACTAGGGTTTAAGCTTCTGTCACTCTAGCAACCCATCATCCACTTATTACTTCCCAATGCCTTCCTCTAGGCCCAAACAATGGTGAAGTGTCATGTAGTCGACGTTCACATGACACCACTAGAGGAGAGAAAACATACATCTCATCAAAATATCGAACGAATACCAAATTCACATGACTACTTATAGCAAGACTTCTCCCATGTCCTCAGGAACAAACGTAACTACACACAAAGCATATTCATGTTCATAATCAGAGGGGTATTAATATGCATAAAGGATCTAAACATATGATCTTCCACTGAATAAACCAACTAGCATCAACTACAAGGAGTAATCAACACTACTAGTGACCCACAGGTACCAATCTGAGGTTTTGGTACAAAGATTGGATACAAGAGATGAACTAGGGTTTGAGAGGAGATGGTGCTGGACAAGATGTTGGTGGAGATTATCCCCCTCCCGATGAGAGGATCTATGGTGATGACGATGGTGATGATTTCCCCCTCCCGGTGGGATGTTTCCCTGGCAGAACAGCTCCACTGGAGCCCTAGATTGGTTCCGCCAAGGTTCCACCTCGTGGCGGTGGTCTTTCTTCCCAAAAGCTTGCTTATGATTTTTTCCAGGGTAAAAGACTTTGTATAACATAAGATGGTCACCGAAGGCTGCAGGGGGCCCACGAGGCAGGGGGCACGCCCAAGGGGTAGGGCACGCCCCCACCCTCGTGGATGGTGGGTGGCCCCCCTCTAGAACTTCTTCCGCTCAATATTTTTTATTAATTCCAAAAATGACTTTCGTGGAGTTTTAGGACTTTTGGAGTTGTGGAGAATAGTCTCTAATATTTTCTCCTTTTCCAGCCCAGAATTCCAGCTGCCGGCATTCTCCCTCTTCATGTAAACCTTGTAAAATAACAGAGAATAGGCATAAGTATTGTGACATAACGTGTAATAACAGCCCATAATGCAATAAATATCGATATAAAAGCATGATGCAAAATGGACGTATCAGCGTCGAGGAGAACTCAGGTGAATTCCTTAACAGGAGTTGTTTAGGAGGAAGTACCAGTGGCGAAGGATTATCCCGACGTATTTTCGAAGGAGTTACCAGGCATGCCACCAAATTGAGACATTGAGTTTTTGATTGAGTTATTGCTAGGCGCCGGAGCAATATCCAAGAGACCATATCGGATGCCAGCAAAAGATCTGGAGGAAATTAAGAAGCAGATTATGGATTTATTGGAGAAAGGTTACATTCGACCAAGTTCATCACCTTGGGGAGACCTAGTGCTTCTAGTGGAGAAGAAGGATGGATCTTTGAGGATGGTTGTTGATTGTCGTGCGCTAAATGAAGTGACGAATAAGAACAAATACCCTCTGTCGATGATCAATGATTTGTTTGACTAGTTGCAAGGAGCTAAAGTTTTCTCCAAAATTGATCTTCGATCAGATTATCACAAGTTGAAGATCCGAGAGCAGGATATACCTAAGACAACCTTTACCATGAGGTATGGGATATATGAGTATACAGTGATGTCATTTGGTTTGACTAATGCCCCTTCCTATTTCATGAGTATGATGAACAAGGTGTTTATGGAGTTTTTGGATAAGTTCGTCGTGGTGTTTACTGATGATATATTGGTCTACTCGAATGAAGAAGAGCATAAGGAGCATTTGCGTTTGGTTCTTGAGAAGCTCAGAGAACATCAGTTGTATGCCAAGTTCAGCAAATGTGAGTTTTGGTTAAAGGAAGTTGGATTTCTCGGACATGTTATATTCGAAGAAGCAATAGCAGTCGACCCTACCAAGGTTGCTTCTGTCACTAAATGGTTGGCACCCACCTCAATTGGGGAGATCAGGAGTTTTCTTGGACTCGCAGGTTATTACCGGAGGTTTAGTGAGAATTTCTCAAAGATTGCAAAGCCAATGACGGAGTTATTGAAGAAGGACACCAAGTTTAAATGGACTGAGGATTGTGAGGCCAGTTTTCAGGAGTTGAAGAATTGTTTGGTTACAGCACCAGTGTTGATTCTCCCAGACCAACGCAAGGATTTCCAAGTATATTACAATGCTTCACGTCGAGCACTTGGAGGTGTGCTTATGAAGGAAGGGAGAGTTGTTTCATATGCCTCACAACAGCTTCGACCTCATGAGTTGAATTATGCTACGCATGATTTGGAGTTAGCAGCCGTAGTGCATGCGCTCAAGACATGGATACATTTCCTCATCCTAAACCATTGTGATGTATACACGGATCTTAAGAGTTTGAAATACATCTTCACGCAGAAGGAGTTGCATCTCGGGCAATGGAGATGGTTGGAGCAAATAAAGGATTATGACATGAGATTGCATTATCATCCCGTAAAGGCCAATGTCGTAGCATATGCGATGAGCCGCAAGAGTTATGTTAACACGCTCATAACCGGATGATTGCCAAAGGAGTTAGCACATGACCTTCGAGAGCTATGCTTGGAGATAGTTCCTAGAGGTTATGTTGCCGCATTGGAAATTCAGTCCACTTTGTTGGGTAAGATCAGAGAATCCTAGAAGACTGACAAGGAGATTGCTGAGATAAATGAAAGGATTAGCAAAGGAAAGGCTAAAGGATTTCGTGAGGATGAGCACGACACCTTATGGTTTGAGGATCACATATATGTGCCTAATGACCCTGAGATCAGGAAGTTGATTCTTCAGGAGGCCCATGATTTGCCTTACTCGATTCACCCAGGCAACACCAAGATGTATCTGGATTTGAAGGAAAGTTTCTGGTGGACAGGAATGAAGAAGGATATTGCCAAGTGTCAGGACCCCGACTCAATGCCACATCGATCTAGCATGTAACACCTCATATCACTTTGCGGCCTCACGCACGGTATTCCCACGGGTGTCGCCTTACCTTTGCCCGGGACCGTTTGCGCCTTTTGGCACACGTATATGACAGTGTCGCTAGCATCCATATGATAAGGAGCCCGGGCTGACATGGCTAGTCGTAAACCCAAAGTGGCACAGACTTACAGGGACAGGCATCCATGACCCAGCATCGAACGTGTCGGTCATCAGCAAGTGGATCCAGGCTGTAGCACTAGGCTAGCAGGACTCCGGTAACCGGGCTGTAGCGGGCTAACAGGACTTCGGTACTCAAAGTGTGACATTTCCCCGAAGGGACAGACACAGGAACGAAGAAGGACACATGCCGGCCAGCCTAAGTGTTCCAGAGCAGTAGCAAGCTACCATGGCTCAGCGGTAACGCTAGGAGACATTTCCCGGTAAGAGAGGCTACTAAAGATAAACAACTAGATAGTCAGATCCCACACATACCAAGCATTTCAATCACACACACAATATGCTCGATATGTGCAAATACAACGAAGCATCACAATATGACTCTACGACACAAGTACTTAATTCATTAGGCTCCGAGGAGCGAGATATTACAAACATGGGTCTCATGACCCAACACTCAGAGCATACAAGTCAAAGCACAAGCGGAAGCTATCATGTCTGAGTACAGACAACTATAAATGAAAAAGGCTGAGAAGCCTGACTATCTATCAGATCCTGCCGAGGGCACAAGATCGTAGCTGAGGTATCAAGCTAAACGTCGAAGTCCACGTGAAACTACTAGCGAGACCGAAGTCTCTCTGCAAAACATAAAATAGGCAAACGTGAGTACAAATGTACCCAGCAAGACTTACATCAGAACTATCTACATATGCATCATTATCAACAAAGGGGATGGTGGAGTTTGACTGCAGCAAGCCAGCTTTGACTCGGTGGCTATCCTGAACTACGACTGCGAGTAACTTTTTTGAGGTGGCGCACACGAGTCCACATATTCACCATATCAATACACCACTATGGATCCGCTCCCGTCTCCCTACGAGAACGCCATCCATAGCACTCACGCTTATCTTGCGTATTTTAAAGTATCCACTTTCACTTGTCTATGAACTGATATAAGCAACCCAGAGGTCCTTTTCCGTGGACACGGCTATTCGAATAGATCATAGTTAACCCTGCAGGGGTGTACTTCTTCACACACGCTCTCACCACTTACCGCCGTTTACACGACATGTACTCGGCAACCTTCAAGCGGAAGCCCAACGTGGGTGTCGGCCACGGCCTGCCTAAACACTCAAGTCTCTAGTCCAGGTTTATCGCCTATTCGGGTTCCATCCATGAGGAGATCCGGCCGGAGTTTCGCTCACAGCCCCAAACGATGTGTACAGGGTTCCGTGACACCAAACGGGTGCCCGGTTACCCGGCCACGTGCCTACCGCATCACAGCCCACCCCTACGGTCAGCGCTGTCCACGGCCTCCAGCATACTACAAACACCAGAAACTACTTGCAACTCCTGGACAGAGGACAAGGGTGATTAAGAAGCCGAGAGGGTCCATTGGTTTCGGGCCCAATGCGTGGTAGTAGCTGAATCATGGATCACAAACACAGAACTCAGTTCCTGAGGACGGCTGCAATGAGACAACCCACCATGTACTCCTACATGGCCTCTCACCGCTACCTTTACCAAATCGTGTTCACACACTTAGCTCACACACAGTAGGACATGTTCACACACCTCTGATTCATCCCCGATGAATCAGACCTGACTCAACTCTAAGCAGTAGCAGGCATGACAAACAAGCATGAATGAGTAGGCACAACAGGGCTCAAACAACTCCTACTCATGCTAGTGGGTTTCATCTATTTACTGTGGCAATGACAGGTCATGCAAAGGATAAAGGGGTTCAGCTACCGCAGCAAGTAACAGATGAATCCGTGTTGTCCTAATGCAGTAAAAGAGAGCAGGAGCGAGAGAGTAGGATTGTATCGGAATGAACAAGGGGGTTTTGCTTGCCTGGCACTTCTGAAGATAACATTGAGTCTTCATCGGTGTCAATGATCACATCATTGGTATCACGTCTATCGAGAGGGGACAAATACCGGCAACACAGAAAGGAACACAATCAATGCAATGCACAATATGATGCATGCTCATGACATGGCAATATGAATGTGTTTTGAGCTAATGCAACTAGCAACAGATTAAATGAAGTTGGTTTGAATATAAAATTCAAATTCAAACTCCATATGTGATTAAATAAATGCCCTTTATATGATTTGTGCTAAACAGCAGCTATAAGTTGTTCTAACATGCATGAAAATGGTACAGATGGATTCCTTGAATTTTTCTGATAATTTTTCATATATAAATTATTTAATTTGGAGTTACGGTTAATTTTCTATGATTTATTGAAGTTTATACAATTTTCTGGAATTATAAATCATTTCCTAATTTATTTAATTCCAGAAATACTTTACTGCGTCAGCATGACGTCGGCATGACGTCAGCAAGTCAGCAGACGCTGCTGCTGGTCAAACCTGACGTGTGGGGGCCACACGTCAGTGACACAGGGCTGTTTCACTCACTGACAGGTGGGACCGGTCAACGGCCACATCAGCTAGGTCAACTCCGACGCGTGGGGCCACTGTGGTTAACTTAAACTAAACAGGGGTTAACCGTGGTTAGTTAAGGGCGTGGGGCCCATATGTCAGTGAGAGATAGGGCTGTTAGCAGGGTCATTAGTGACTAAGTAAGTGCGCCACGTCGGCGTCACCGGAGTTCAGCCGGCGGCGACCAAACCCGGGGCGGCAACACGCCGGAGTTGCTCGGGTTTCGCGTACAGACAGCGGTTTGAGCCGCGGTTGATCTCTAAGGGTAGCTGGTGTTACAGCGCGTCGGATGGTGGCAGTAGCCGGGCCGGGGGTGGCCGGAGTAGACGGCCATGAGCTCAAAGGCGGTGGCCGGAGTTCGGTTGTGCACGGGATTGCGTTAGGGTGCACGGGGAGGACGGTGGTGGGGTGATATGTGCTACTGGGAGCGTGCTGAGCACGATGGAGTGCTCGGACACGAGCTCCAGCGACTAGCGCGGCGGTGGTAAGCTCGCGGCTCCGGCGGATTTGATAGCTACGCGGTGCAAACGAGGCAGGGGAGAGAGGGGAAAGATTCCGGTGCTCACGGTGAACTCGCAGAGCAGACTAGTGGGCTCGGGGATGGCTTGATGACGACGAATCAACGACGGCGATCTCGGGCGGCCGGAGATGGGGAAGACGGCGTGGGCGGCGATGCAGGGCTCCCGGCGTTGCGTAGCTCCATGGAGAGGTCGGGGGCGTCGAGGCGGAGCCTTTGGTCACTCTGGTGGGGTGGAACGACGGTGGTGGCTACGACTGCGACGAGCGGCGGCGACGGCGGTCCTCGGTCGCGCGAGTGAGAGAGCCAGAGAAGAGAGAAGAAGGAATAGGGGAGAGTGAGAGCGGTCCAGGGGGTGCATGGCATCCTCAGGGCGACGGGGAAACAGGCAGAGAGGCAGGAGGTGGCCTGGGCGTGTGCCCGCGCGCTCCGGCCACGCGCCTGCGCCTACTGGCGCGAGGAGGAAGGCGACAGGGGGGGGGGGGAAGTGGTGGGCTGGGCCGGCCAGATGGAGCTGGGCTAGGTAAGTGGCGCCAGGTAAGTGGCCGAGGTGGCCTTCTCTCCCTTTCTATTTATTTCTGTTCTGTTTTTTTTTATTTAATTCTTTTGCCACTGTTTTGAATTAAAATAATAATTCAAACAATGCCAAAGCTCCTCTGAATATTTTATTTTGCTAGATGGACTTTTCCAAAAGCTCATAAAATAATTCAGGGATATTTGAAATTATATTCTAATTATATGAATATAATTCAAATTCAAATAGCTAATGAATTAAATCCAAAGTCCCAAAAATAATTCCTTAAAAATGTTCAATATTTTGGTTGGGACCAGAACCCTTACCAAAAATTATCAAACATTTAAGAAGAGCACTTTGGAGCAATGAATGAGATTTCTAGGGTTTTTGCCCCTCTTTTATTTAAGTTTTTGAGGCTTCCAAAATTCCTCAGTTCAGGTTTCAATAATTTAAACATGATGCACACATGAAGCTAGCCTAGAGCACTACCAGCAGCTAGGGATGTGACAACTCACCCCCACTAAACAAGAATCTCGTCTCGAGATTCAAGCGTAGGGTAAGGTGAAGGGTAAACGCAACTAGTATAATCTTCACGATCCAGGGTGCACTTCAGTTGAACGTTGATTCATTCACCATCTTTGACTCGAGGTCTTGCTCTGAGAAATCCTGTCACATGACATGGAGGGAAGAAGGAGACTCTAGAAGGGTCGATCTTCTCGAAGATCGAACAACTCACAGAATGAGACATAGCAACATCTCTTGAGCTGGGAGACGAAGCACAGATCTGAAGAAATGGAGTGAGACAGATGACGAGAGTTCACTAGGTAGACAACAACTTCACGCTTAAGGTGGTAATCGGTTGTCAACGTAGCGAGGAGTTGAATTGCCATGATACCATAACGATACACCTTAGGGAAGGTGACTCGAAGATACATCCCCTTAAGTGGCAAAAAGAATTACTTTTGATTCAAAGATCATTGAAACTCTTTATACCAGCCTAAGGCAGTTCACAACGATCGTTTGGAGGGGGTCGGTAGAATGGCATACTCGGACTTGGATGATGTGGATTACCTTGTTGAAGACGACGTAATGGATGAATTTGCTTATCACCGGAAATGGAAGAGACCCATGGTAGAATGGCACATTGGTGGTGCAAGCTGGGAACAAAATGCAATTGCTGGGAATGATTCTGGTAACTGGGGAAGAACCCAACAATAAAGAGTGAATTCACTGTTGGAGTGGTTATAGCATTGCCGAGGAAACTGAGAGGAATCCCAGTTAGAGCCGATGGTAACACGTAGCGCTTGTGCGTGCTCTCAAGAACTTGAGCAATTCCATAATCATCAAGGTTTTACCAACATCCGTGTCAAGGATCCTGGCAACACAACTTGCTACCACGATGAATGATGATGGATGATGCAGATGCAAAGGAAGATAACACCTTCTCAGATTACACCTTAGCGAAGCCAAGGAACAAAATCTGGATGATCGACCGAGAGACATTTAGCACTCCGCTTCTAATGTTCTCCTTGATGTGCTAGCGTATCCCATTCATAGATATGGTTTGATATCTAGAACATCAAGTAAAAAGGTCGGACTTCGGAACACAGAAATCCATAGGGGCAACTAGGGAGTAAATCCTACGAAATCCCTATGGGGAGGTGGCCAACTTCTTCAATCAAGATACTACAATAATAGGTCTTCCGGCTGGGTGTGTTGGCCACGACATCCACTTTACCGGTTATCGAGGGACCAATATTATAGTTCTTGGGAAATGTTCCAACCATCATATCTGCCTGAGATTCAGATCTGGTTGGTGTCAGGATATTCCAGACTCATCGAGTCCAGGAAGAAAAACGGAAGTTTGCAACACAAATCGACGAGATGACGTTGCGGGATTCTCGGGAGATGAACTACGATAGCAAGCTCCAAAACACGAGCTGGTTCTGCTACAAACATGTGAACACGCTGTCCCAGACAAACATGACCACGTGGTAGTCTTATAATAAAACACTACCGAGTTCAGGTGGGGAACCATCAACGAGGGTATCGAAGTTCTTTCATAAGTCCGGATTAGCTCTTATGAAGGAACTCCTTCTCCTTGAACAAATCAATCAGTGGCTTGGTGTGCTAGGGATACATATAGATTGAAGGTTGCAAGTCTTCAAACCACAGCATTCTTCGCACGTGTGCATGACTGATTTGGAATGATTCCAAAGAAAGCAACATTGACTTTCTCGAATCCATGGCGGCAACTTGCATCAGATGCACATGAATTAAAGGAAGTCACTACCTTCATCCAAACATATGCTTCATGAGCTAGCATGAACAAATGCTTTCAAAAGTTTCCAACACTAGCTTAATGTTCAGCAAAATTATGGAGAAGACAAGGATGTTGTCAATGGGCACAACAACAATTCATCTGGGTTTCCTTTTAAAAGGAATTCCATAGTTAAGTGAACAAGTGATAGCATTGGTCAGACCTAAAAGATATAATGGTGTATGCTCGAGGGATCAACCACGAATAAGACAACATTACGAGCATCGTTGGTACTGATTTGATTTGACGATAGCCCACACTCAAATCAAAGGATTGATAAGACAATAGGTCCAGCAACTGATCACAAGGACCAATCGATGAAGATATCATCTTTCTTCAACACACACTACACAAGAATATCCCTTTGAAACGAACTAAGTCAGACAAGCTTTTATCTTCCAACTCTCCAAGTTGTTGTCTAGCTTAACCAACTAGCTCAGGGATATCTAACACCGATTCTTGGAGAGAAGGTGGTTCACAGGAAACCAACTTGATCACGAACTCAACATAGCGGTCAGGTGACAACCCGGTAACACCTCCAAGAAGATATTTGGAAAGTCACGAACCACCGGTATGTTACTAAGCTCGAGAACAATCTTGCTTTTGAGGGCAAGACGATATGATCAAATGAGTGAGGACTTGACAAGATCCTAACTCATCAATCGAAGGGTGCACCGAAATAAGGACTAGGTAGCACGATCAGTCTTAGAAGGATGATTCGAAAACCAACATACTAAGAATGAAATTATTATCCTTTAACTACCAAGCAACAGAGTTGCTAGCAGTATTGATTTCACACATCACAATTCATTTGTCGGTATTCCGGTTGCATCAACACGAAGACCGAGGAATGACTAATGACGGCAAGAAGTATCACTATACCAGGAGTTCATAGGATGGGGTGCAATTCCTATAACAATCCCGATTTAAAGATGGTAATACTCCAAGGTAGAACAGAACGAAAGATGGATTAGCAATTTGATCTGCGGAGCACAACTTCTCTGACCCAATCCTGGATATGGAAGAGGTACTGGAGTTTGTTTCTCCTAGTCATTCTGCGATAGAATGGCTTGACGGACCACAAGAGTAATAGGCATCGATGAACGAACGCACGCATACTCTTGACTATCAATTGATAGACGAGGGTCAGAATGCAACTAAAGAGAACAACTCAAAGGAACATATAACTTTCTGAGTTGTGGATGCATAGATTAGTATGTCGAACCAAGTTCAACATATTTCTTCCGGATAACCCATGCAGAAAGGTAGAACTGGCAGAGTCACGATTTATGAATGGAGAACTCCTCAAGAGTACTCTAATTGTGATTTTTTTTGATCCAATAAACATCTACCATAAGTAGTTCATGGTATTTGGAAGAAGAAGATACCACGGACTTCAAGGACTATCGCAAAGGTTACTAATATCCTAAAGGCACTAGCAATTACTATCAACATGAAGTAGGTAGAGTGAATCTCGGGTTCAGAACCCAGCAGTAGAATACCTACTACTAAGTAGCATCACGGGATGCTTCCGAGAATAAAGGCCAGAATCTTCACACTAGGACACAAATCATGGCTAGACCACTAGATGATCCCCTAAGCACTTAGGGTCATAATAATAATTCCAACATATATGTCGAGGCAATAATTACCTCAACACACCGATTAGTGTGGTTAATCTGGCCCATGGGAACATCGGAAACAGAAGGAAGGGATTTGCAAATGCATCGGACTATTTAGAAACCTGGGATGACTCGGACAGCATAACGGCTGTAAATGCTCAGAAAAGACTTGAGACATTCACAAAAATGGTGGCATAACCACTCAGAAGCACAATATCAAGGTTTCGAGATCAAAAATTAACATACGGAAGTAGTAGGAACTGAACTGAGACTTAAATCCAACAATCTTATAAGTCTACTGATTAGTAACACGTGATCCTAATAGAAAGAAGAGATAGCCTAGTTCTTAATCCCCGCAGGAAAGATAAGATGACTCAGATCAGAAGGGCATGAGGTATAAGGAGTAAAAAGAGCCTTACGTTCCATCCCACAATCAATTCCCTTATATAACTAAAGAATTTCTAAACTCAACTTCGACCAGTTTGGCTTGGTAATCCTACAGGCAGTCAAGCTCTGATACCAACGCTGTCAGGACCCCGACTCAATGCCACATCGATCTAGCATGTAACACCTCATATCACTTTGCGGCCTCACGCACGGTATTCCCACGGGTGTCGCCTTACCTTTGCCCGGGACCGTTTGCGCCTTTTGGCACACGTATATGACAGTGTCACTAGCATCCATATGATAAGGAGCCCGGGCTGACATGGCTAGTCGTAAACCCAAAGCGGCACAGACTTACAGGGACAGGCATCCATGACCCAGCATCGAACGTGTCGGTCATCAGTGAGTGAATCCAGGCTGTAGCACTGGGCTAGCAGGACTCCGGTGAACCGGGCTGTAGCGGGCTAACAGGACTCCGGTATTCACCGCGTGACATTTCCCCGAAGGGACAGACACAGGAACGAAGAAGGACACATGCCGGCCAGCCTAAGTGTTCCGGAGCAGTAGCAAGCTACCATGGCTCGGTGGAAACACTAGGAGACATTTCCCCGTAAGAGAGGCTACTAAAGATAAACAACTAGATGGTCAGATCCCACACATACCAAGCATTTCAATAACATACACACAATATGCTCGATATGTGCAAATACAACATGGCATCACAACATGACTCTATGACTCAAGTAATCTATTCAATAGGCTCCGAGGAGCGAGATATTACAAACATGGGTCTCATGACCCAACACTCAGAGCATACAAATCAAGCACAAGCGGAAGCTATCATGTCTGAGTACAGACATCTATAAATGAAAAAGGCTGAGAAGCCTGACTATCTACCAAATCCTGCCGAGGCACAAGATCGTAGCTGAGGTAACAAGCTAAACGTCGAAGACCACGCGGAAATACTAGTGAGACTGAAGTCTCTCTGCAAAACATAAAATAGGCAAACGTGAGTACAAATGTACCCAGCAAGACTTACATCAGATCTATCTACATATGCATCATTATCAACAAAGGGGTGGTGGGGTTTAACTGCAGCAAGCCAGCTCTGACTCGGTGGCTATCCTAAACTACGACTGCAATGTAATTCTTTGAGGTGGCGCACACGAGTCCACATATTCACCAACCAATACCCCACTATGGATCCGCTCCCGTCTCCCTACGAGAACGCCATCCATAGCACTCACGCTTATCTTGCGTATTTTAGAGTATCCACTTTCACTTGTCTATGAACTGATATAAGCAACCCAGAAGTCCTTTTCCGCGGACACGGCTATTCGAATAGATTAGGTTAACCCTGCAGGGGTGTACTTCTTCACACACGCTCTCACCACTTACCGCCGTTTACACGACATATACTCGGCAACCTTCAAGCGGAAGCCCAACGTGGGTGTCGGCCACGACCTACCTAATCACCTAAGTCTCTAGTCCAGGTTTATCGCCTATTCGGGTTCCATCCATGAGGAGATCCGGCCGGAGTTTTGCTCACAGCCCCAAACAATGTGAACAGGGTTCCCGAGACACCAAACGGGCGCCCGGTACACCGTGCCACGTGCCTACCGCATCACAGCCCACCCTTACGGTCAGCGCTGCCCACGGCCTCCAGCATACTACAAACACCAGAAACCACTTACAACTCCTGGACAGAGGACAAGGGTGATCAAGAAGCCGAGAGGGTCCATTGGTTTCGGGCCCAATGCGTGGTAGTAGCTGAATCATGGATCACAAACATAGAACTCAGTTCCTGAGGACGGCTGCAATGAGACAACCCACCATGTACTCCTACATGGCCTCTCACCGCTACCTTTACCAAATCGTGTTCACACACTTAGCTCACACACAGTAGGACAGGTTCACACGCCTCTGATTCATCCCCGATGAATCAGACCTGACTCAACTCTAAGCAGTAGCAGGCATGACAACAAACATGAATGAGTAGGCACAACAGGGCTCAAACAACTCCTACTCATGCTAGTGGGTTTCATCTATTTACTGTGGAATGACAGGTCATGCAAAGGATAAAGGGGTTCAGCTACCGCAGCAAGTAACAGATGAATCGATGTTGTCCTAATGCAGTAAAAAAGAGCAGGAGCGAGAGAGTAGGATTGTATCGGAATGAACAAGGGGGTTTTGCTTGCCTGGCACTTCTGAAGATAACATTGAGTCTTCATCAGTGTCAACGATCACATCATCGGTATCACGTCTATCGAGAGGGGACAAATACCGGCAACACAGAAAGGAACACAATCAATGCAATGCACAATATGATGCATGCTCATGACATGGCAATATGAATGTGTTTTGAGCTAATGCAACTAGCAACAGATTAAATGAAGTTGGTTTGAATATAAAATTCAAATTCAAACTCCATATGTGATTAAATAAATGCCCTTTATATGATTTGTGCTAAACAGCAGCTATAAGTTGTTCTAACATGCATGAAAATGGTACAGATGGATTCCTTGAATTTTTCTGATAATTTTTCATATATAAATTATTTAATTTGGAGTTACGGTTAATTTTCTATGATTTATTGAAGTTTATACAATTTTTTGGAATTATAAATCATTTCCTAATTTATTTAATTCCAGAAATACTTTACTACGTCAGCATGACGTCGGCATGACGTCAGCAAGTCAGCAGACGCTGCTGCTGGTCAAACCTGACGTGTGGGGGCCACACGTCAGTGACACAGGGCTGTTTCACTCACTGACAGGTGGGACCGGTCAACGGCCACATCAGCTAGGTCAACTCCGACGCGTGGGGCCACTGTGGTTAACTTAAACTAAACAGGGGTTAACCGTGGTTAGTTAAGGGCGTGGGGCCCATATGTCAGTGAGAGATAGGGCTGTTAGCATGGTCATTAGTGACTAAGTAAGTGCGCCACGTCGGCGTCACCGGAGTTCAGCCGGCGGCGACCAAACCCGGGGCGGCAACACGCCGGAGTTGCTCGGGTTTCGCGTACAGACAGCGGTTTGAGCCGCGGTTGATCTCTACGGGTAGCTGGTGTTACAGCGCGTCGGATGGTGGCAGTAGCCGAGCCGGGGGTGGCCGGAGTAGACGGCCACGAGCTCAAAGGCGGTGGCCGGAGTTCGGTTGTGCACGGGATTGCGTTAGGGTGCACGGGGAGGACGGTGGTGGGGTGATATGTGCTACTGGGAGCGTGCTGAGCACGATGGAGTGCTCGGACACGAGCTCCAGCGACTAGCGCGGCGGCGGCGACATCGCCGGCGGTGGTAAGCTCGCGGCTCCGGCGGATTTGATAGCTACGCGGTGCAAACGAGGCAGGGGAGAGAGGGGAAAGATTCTGGTGCTCACGGTGAACTCGCAGAGCAGACTAGTGGGCTCGGGGATGGCTTGATGATGACGAATCAACGACGGCGATCTCGGGCGGCCGGAGATTGGGAAGACGGCGTGGGCGGCGATGCAGGGCTCCCGGCGTTGTGTAGCTCCATGGAGAGGTCGGGGGCGTCGAGGCGGAGCCTTTGGTCACTCTGGTGGGGTGGAACGACGGTGGTGGCTACGACTGCGACGAGCGGCGGCGACGGCGGTCCTCGGTCGCGCGAGTGAGAGAGCCAGAGAAGAGAGAAGAAG